>NC_051142.1:15037663-15347092 GCF_014839805.1 Manduca sexta
AAATACAATTAGTTCTAAAATAGAACATATAAAAATAATAAGTCACGACAGGTTACAATCAACAGCCGCCCTTAATCGCAGTTGTGACAGAAAACAAAACAAATAAAATAATTAAGTTTCTAAACCTAAGTTAACTACACATCGTTTGTGTGCTAGAGGTCCGAGGGCTTTCGTTGAGTACATCGGCGAGGCATATCGTTCACTTATATTTCTTAACAATATTATTAGATACCTTTTCCCTAATAAAGTGAAACCTAGTATCTATAATAGCTAAGTCCTGCTGTGGTGTACAAGTTTCGAACAAGATTAATGGCACTTTGGCTGTCAGAAGCTAAGTTAACTGAACAAAATACCTGTTATCTCGTATATAAACCGACGTAAGTAACACTTCCTTCGTGGCAGACGCTAATGCCATATTGTTGACTCGGCGAACTTAACGCAACAGTAGGTTGCTTCTTGGATTCCCATGATACTGGACCTCCCTTAACTTGTAAACATAACCGGTGTATGACCTTCTGTCGATTGGACAGTTTGCCCAGTCTGAGTCACAAAAACCCAAATGGTTCTTCATTCTTATGACTTGACCATCCGTTCTTCTTGCCATATTATTTTTAAACTAATGGAGTATCCACGGTCTTACACTCCTTCATATTAAACTTTTCTAATATAGAAAGAATATAATTCAGAGATCTTTTAATTTAAAATATCTCGACAAATCTTCTCAAAATTCAAATTCTTGACGATAAGTAATAAATTAGATTTAAAGAGAACTATTATGTCATAACAAAATTCCCAATATCATAAGTTCTTTACCATAGAGTTTGGTAGTTTAATTTTGTAAATCATTTACATGGCATAACCTTTTTTTAGGCTTATCTACTAAATTCCATGTATGGAGTTTCATTAAGAACTATACTCACCAGCCATATTATGGTTGCCACTTATCAACATCATCGGCATGAGTAGCTTCGTAATATGTCGTAGGTTCATTAGAATCTACCATTGACGTATTGTAAGCTTTATAAAAATTTGTTGCTTTTCATCTCTGGAAGGGTATCTGCGCTCAGGGTGCGATTCCTGTTCCAAATTCGCTGTCACTTCTTCCACACTAGGCAGCCTTAAGTCAATGAGAGACTCTCGCTGTTCCAGCACTGACTCTTTTTCTAGATTTACTGGTAAAGTTGCTTCAGCCGCCGGGCTGATATTCTCATCACAGATCGGTAGTCATGATCAAACTCAGAATCAATCTCTTTTTGCTCATCAAATAACAATATAGATTCTGACTGTGCGACAGATTGCTTCTGCTTGCTGTAAAGCAATTTTCAAAAGGTTGCATCTCTGGATATAATAACTTTTCATTGGGTTAGCAGGATCCCTAAATATAAGTGCCTGATTTTCAGAATAACCGACGAAAATTGCTTCTGTGCCTTGACATCTAATTTCTTCCTGTGACACGAAGGTATATGGACTAGAGCTCTACAACCAAATACTTTTAGATGGCTAAGATCACCTTTTCGTCCATACCATTTGTCATAAGGAATTTGTCCACCTAAGGCTCGATGAGGAGACCTATTCTTAAGGTAAATGGCAACTTGGAATGCATCTTCCCAGAATGCTTTCGGTAGTGAACTTTCAGCTAGCAACGTTCTTGCCTTTTCTGTAACCGAACGATGGGTGCGTTCCGCTACTCCAACTTGCTGAGGACTATAAGGCGTCGTTGTTTGATGTTCAATACCTTTTGAAGCAAGATAATCAACAAACTCTTT
This sequence comes from Manduca sexta, assembly GCF_014839805.1. Lineage (NCBI taxonomy): Eukaryota > Metazoa > Arthropoda > Insecta > Lepidoptera > Sphingidae > Manduca > Manduca sexta. The sequence goes on from NC_051142.1 coordinate 15,039,430, forward strand.
ATTCACGAACTCCTTACCTCCATCAGTCCTAATTGCTTTAATTGTTTTATCTAACTGATTTTCAACAAAACATTGACACACAAAATATATCTTTGACTTCTGTTTTAGAAATAAAATAAGCAAACAAGCGTATAATCGTCTACTATTGTCAACATATATCTATTTCCTTGAAAAGTTGTAGACACCGGTCCCATCAAATCCATATGGATCAGTTCAAAGGGAAGTAGCCCTATTAAACGCTAACCTTTTGAAGGTTTCTTGCTTGTTTACCTTCCACGCAAGCGATACAACTAGTTTTATCTACTCCTGTATACTTTATACCTACCTTGTGATTTTCAGTTGGTTCATGCCTATACGACACAAATGTCTAACCTCTTATGCCATATTTGATAACTATCCTGACAACCAGAGTGCACATCTTGTGTCAAAATTATCCGCCACATTCTCGGAAACATTTACAGTACCATCTAAAACGTACAGTCACACAGGGCGAGGCATGAGCAACAGATTCACCTGTAAAATTAAAAGTATCAGATTTATAAAAGTTACATCCATTTTTATCAAAAACACAAATAAAACCCTTTTCAACAGTTTTATATACAGATAACAAACTAGCTTTCAAATCTGGTATATAAGCAACATCACTAATATTGTTGACCACGTTCTCGGGCGTGTTTATTGAAATAATTCCGCAGCACTCCATTTGCGACAGTAACAGTACCTTGATTCTGTATCGAGATATTCTGAAACCAGTCCGTCTAGAAGTCATGTGTCTAGTACAACCTGAATCTACATAAATTATGTCCTTTCTTGGGTTTCAAGTATTAAGACTTGTAAATATCGTATCATAATTTTACCGCATTGCCTTTCTCCTTCTTGTTTCTCTGTGGCAGTCTGGTCTCTTATGTCAGGTGTCTTGCACTCATAACAAACTATATTCTTCTTCATTGACTTAGGCTTCTTCTTCGCATGAAGACAGAGTCTAATGATGTAGCCACATCTTTGGACATTTCATTAGCAGTTTTGTTTTCACCAACTCTGTAGTCACGTCTACATTGCAATTTTCTAAAGCCATAATGAGAGGTTCATACCTTGGAGTTAGACCTCCCAAAAGTATTGCAGCAATAGACTTGTCCTCTATGACTACATCAATATCCGCAAGATCCTGTGCGGTTGACATAACTGCGTTAATATATAGTTCAATATTTTGGAACTCTGAGTAGACATCAACCGTACAGTCTACGCTCAAAAAATAATCTTCGTCCTATTCCCTTATCTTCAAAGGCTTTTTGCAAACAAGTCCATGCCTCAGATGCAGTTTTCGCATCTTATATGGGTTATCGCTGCACCTTCTACTGATAAGCATATCTTTGCTAATGCCTTTGCGTCTTTGCGTACCTTTGTAGAGGCAGGGTTGTGTCTCCATCTCCGGTATCACTAATTGTTTCCCATAAATCCTCATGGATAAGGTAATTTCGCATCTTGAACTTCAAGTCGGATATCCATCTTTTATCCTCAAACAAGGAAATGGAAAAGATGTGATCGACGCAGGGAATTTTCATACTCGAAACATCTCAGATTCATGTGACATTTTCAGACTATTACTATTTCCTAGTCACACAAAATATACAACTTTATTTTTACTAAATAACGTGAAAAACTAAGAACTAAGCGTTCGTGCTGATAACGTGTTGTAAATATGGTATATGTTCTTAGTAATTAAATAAAGTTAGTAAAAGATGTTATTGACATGAGTGTTTATTTCGGACTAAAGAGAAGTAACTATGGCAAACAAAAATACAATTAGTTACAAATAGAACATATAAAAAATAATAAGTCACGACGAAGGTTACAATCTCCAACATCATCAAATGATGATGTCTTCCTAACCAGTTTCCGGCCACGGCGACTGTAGAAACTGGACAGGTATATTTAACTTGAGCTAAGACTGGGCATCTTCTAGTCGCGCTTCGGCCCTTCGATGTGCTCTTACGTGACTTGTATAGCCAATTTTATTAACGAAAGTACGAGCGCAATTTGGGCACGTCAATAACCCGCCGACGTAATTATAATTAATGGACACCGATGGACGGATCTTTAGCTGGTCACGCTTCTTATCAATTTCCTTACGACGCTCAGTTTCGAAGGCGTCCACCTGTAGTTGTATGAGGCGTCTCCATTCGGTACGTCGCCCTGCTAGCACCTCCCCATTCAGAGGGCTCTATATTGCATCTCTTCATATGTCTTTTCAGAACATCCTTATATCTCAAATACTGACCACCGCTTTTACGCTTTCCTTTCTGGAGTTCTGAAAAGAAGATGCGCTTCGCCACTCTCCCCTCAGACATCCGCGACACATGCCCACACCAGCGCAGCTACCGCTACACTAGATACTCCTCAATGCCCCCGATGTTCGCACGTCTTAGGATACTTGTATTCCTGACACGGTCAGACCACCGGATGTTCATAATATCTCGGAGACATTTAAGGTGAAATCTGTCAAGTGTGCGAATGTGTTTGCGATAGAGGATCCATGTCTCTGAAGAGTACAGGAGATTAGGCAGCACTATCAGCCTATAGACATTAATTTTGGTAGAAAGTTTCAGATCGTGCGAACGAAAACTTTTGCGCGTAATCTACCGTAAGCCGCAGCAGCAGCTCCTATCCTACTGTTTATTTCAGCATCTAGGTCGCATTTGGATGTTATAGTGCTACCAAGGTATTTGAATTTAATAACACAATCCAAACTATTTCCACCGATACATATACCAGGTTGCGGGTTACCTGAGGCATTAACGACCATGACTTCGGTTTTCTTAATGCTTATTTTAAGACCGAACCTAGTACATGCACTATCCAGGCTATCCATAAGTCTTTGAAGGCCCATGGGCGTTTCAGTCACGAAACACAGGTCATCAGCGTACATAATTTCTGCTATAGTGGCAACAGAGACTTTGGTCCTAGATCTAAGTCTGGACAAGTTAAAAAGGCCACCATCCATACGGAAGCGAATGCGGATTCCTTCAGACAGCTGCTGAATGGCTTCACGAACCACAACGGCGAAGTATAGTGAAAACAAGGTAGGCGCCAAAACGCAGCCCTGTTTAACACCGCAGGTGACAGAGAAAAACTCCGACTGCTCATCATTAACTGTCACGCAGCAAGCCATATCATCATGCAGTAGCCGTAACAGTCTCACAAACTTATCGGGACAGCCCAACTTGGTCATAATGATCCACAATGCTTCACGAGGAACGCTATCGAAAGCCTTTTCAAGATCCACAAAGCACAAGTACATTGGCCGATATTGTTCTCTGCTCTTCTCTACAAGTTGACGCACTGAGAAGATGGCTTCACATGTCCCTCTTCCGGGCCGAAATCCGAACTGAGTTTCAGGTAATATGCTCTCAGAGATAGGCGTGAGACGATTTAGCAGTATTCTTGCGAATACTTTGCCGGGTACTGAGAGAAGCGATATGCCCCTATAGGAGTTGCAGTCAGATCGCTCACCCTTGTTCTTATATAATGAACATATACGCGAAATCTTAAAGCATTTAGGAACCCGCTCTTCATCCCACATGCGCGCGAATAGCTTCCATAAGGAACTATGCAAATTATCTCCTCCATACTTTAAAACCTCCCCGCAAACACGGTCAACCCCAACTGCTTTTTTGTTCCGCTGTTGTTCAACAGCTCTTTTAACCTCATCCAACATAAGTGGATCTGCAAACTCGGTTTTTAATGGCAATGCAGGAAGTGAACTTATATACTGCAGATCTGCTGAGCGATCTACGTTGAGTAAATGGTTATAATGTTCTGCCCATCGGTTTAGGACTTCATCCTTCTCAGTAAGTGGGATGCCATTTGCTGATTTAATAGGCACTGAGCTGTGACTTGCTGTGCGTGTTATCTTCCGAACTTCATCATAGAAAGCACCCAGTTGGTGAGTATCGAAAGCTACTGAAGATAACGTAACTTATCTTGCCACCACCCGTCCTTGGCGTCTCTAGTCAGTTTTCTTAGGTGAGCATTGCTGTTCTTGATTTGATCTGCAAGGGTGTTGTCGGTCGATCTTCTCATTAATAATTCTCGGTGTTTCCTAAAGGCATCAACAAATAGTTCGTCGTTTTCGTCGAACCAGTCCTCGTATCTGTGGGTCTTACTTCCCAAAACTTGGGAACCAGCTTCAATGAGCCCAGAAGACAGTGTATGCCATGTAGTTTCAAGGTCACCATCCTTCATATCTAATGAGCTAAGAACACCATCGAGAGCTCGTGCATACGCTTCCCTCTTAGACCTATGTTGGAGATCATCCACATTTGTACGCATGGGCTTAACTATATTCCTCCGGCGTGGATGGCTGAGACGCAGTTTCAACTTAGTAATAACAAGCTGATGATCGGTCCAGCAATTAGCACCACGCATAACACGTGTCACCATTACTTGAGCTAAGTCTCTGCGTCGCACAATTGCATAATCTATAAGATGCCAATGCTTAGACCGTGGATGCATCCAAGTAGCTTTGTGTTTAGCTGGAAGTCGGAAGAAGGTGTTAGTAATACATAGATCGAACTGAGCGCAGAAGCTTAGTAATTGCTGTCCGTTGCTATTCATGTTACCTATCCCGTGCCTGCCGAGAACGTTGGGCCACGCTTCGAAATCGCGTCCCACTCTCGCATTTAAATCGCCAAGCAATAAGATTCGTTCCTGTGGACGAATTCTGGTTATAGCCTGGGTTAGCTCATCATAAAATTGGTCTTTGACTTCATCTGCTTTATCTAAAGTAGGTGCATATACGCTTAATATATTTAAAAAGTTGTTATTGGCAAGATGTAACCTCAGTGTTATAATACGATCCGATGAATAGATTGGGTATTCTTCGAATCGTTTTACAATTTCTGTTTTAACTACGATCCCAACTCCCGATCGTCTAGGTTCATGTGCAGCAGTACCCTTCCAAAAGAAAGTGTAACCGCCGCCATGTTCCGTGAGTTCTCCTTCTTCAGCAAGGTGTGTTTCGCTGAGAGCAGCTATGTCTATATCATAGCGACGTAATTCTCTAGCTACAACTGCTGTCTTACGCTCAGGGCAGGAGCTACCATCACGGTCTAGTAGCGTGCGAACGTTCCATGTAGCAAAAATTAGTTTGGATTGTTTTATATACTTTGTATTTCGACCACGTTAACGGGATGCATGGGCAGCCGTGGTTACTGTCTCCCAGTAAAGGTAGAACAAACAATTTTTGGAGCACCTTTTCTAGCTCCCTCCTCGGCTGAGCGAGGAAAGCAGTGTCTCCCTAAATAGGGCTGCTTTGTCACATGGAGTGCTGCCCAATTTACGCTGTTGTTCCATTGCAGCACAAAAACGACCCATCTCTCCATGCCGCCTGTGTGTAGACCTCAAACAAAGCCAGGCTTGCAAAGCCTAGCCTCTCTATCTCAGTCCATCGCCACAGATCCTTAAGTCTCAAGAATACCGATATCCAGAAACAGTCCGTTGCGCAGGATATATTATGGTGCGTAAGTGTTCGCGCATTCACAGACGCACCCTCTCCTCCCTACCCCTTTAGCCTAATGGAACGGATGGCCGCTACGATCAGGAATGGGCAGGGCTGCAGTGTCTGGGACACGATAACAAGACTCCTATCGCTACCCTTAAGGCCATCAAACATTACCTAGTTACCTCGCCACCGACGATGGAAAATCATCAAATATTCAAAATGTGACCCCTTAAGGTCAAACTTGACCTTACACATTAATTCAAGGAGCGTTGTAATTATCTTCTACCCAAACCTTGGATACTGGAATAAGAGATTTGAAATACAACCGTAGAACGTTAAGTACCTACTCATCTTAAGGGCTGCTTGGGCCGAAAGAGCTCGCAGAGCCGATTAATTGTTTAATTCGTTTTGGGACACATTCTTAGGGATGAAGGGTGGGGCTATATTTAGCAAGGGTCCTCTGAGAGACGACAGATGGCTTGAAGGTTGAAAAGTTTAGTTTTAAAAGGTTTATCAGGGAACCTTTGTTCAATCTTGAGTATGTATTGTATTCAAAATGAATTTGACAAAATGAAACATCACAAATTAAAAATGTTGTCTAGTATTTTGCATGTCAGTCACGCCTTACTTACTACAAGATATGAGTTTTGTTTCACTGGCATAAATGGTGACAGAAATTTGGCACATCCAAAATCCAGATCCATTTGATATAACACAAACCTGTATCAATTTGAAAATTGAAACTACGACTTCTGGAATCTGAAGCTTATCACAACGCTACAAGTCAACTAATCTCTCATGTAAAGGTTTCAACATAATTTTCATATCCAAAAATGTCTAGAACAGTACGATCGCCAAAAATATAGCTTTAGATTTAATTTTAATATGTTATCACAAAAGTTAGGCGCAGCGATTTATCATCACGAGAATGAAGCTGTCAAACACAGTCGACATATAAAAAGCATTAATATTTGATTTGAGTCATTGTAGCAAGAGTATTTATAAATATTATCTCTGTATTAAATTATCACTGCTCAGCACAGGCCTTCTCCAACTTAACAATTCTCATATACCATTGTTCCACTGCGTAGCTAATTAGATAAGATAGATTTATAACTAGAGATAGCCTAGTTGGGAGTGGCACGGACTACGGAGATAAATGTCTTCAGGTTCAAAACTCAAAGGGCACGCACCGCTAAAGTTATGTGGGCATTCTTTGTGAAGGAAAAAATCGTGAAGAACTCTGCATACCTAAGAACTTGTCCGAAATAATTTTGAAGGTATGTGAAGTCTCCCAACTCGCACTAGGCTAGCGTGGTGTACTGAGGCCTAACTCCTCTCAGTAGTAGAAGAGACCCGTGTCCAGTATTGGGACAGAATAATATAATACAGGGCTGATAATAATTGTAGATTTATAACTTAAAACATTTGATAAGATGTTTCCTTTCTCACTTGCCTATTCAAGGCTTATACTACATTTTTATAATGATGTATAAATAACTTTTTTTCCACGAATTATGAATTTTAACCCGTAACTTTAGTTTTAATCTCAACATAAATTCTAGAAATTTCGCTACGAATAAAACCAAGACGGATCCAGTGTTTTAAATGGCACATTAAAATTTATGAAAACGAAAAAGTCATGAAACAATTTCGTCGGACATTAAGCTGAGCCTTTTTTCAAAAAAACCTCGAAGCGGGGAAATCAACCAAAGGGGATTTGGAGCGTTTTACCCGTGTTGAAACTTCATTACCTGCTATTGAGATTGCCTCGGTGGTCCAAGTGCTTTTACTAAGCGATTCTTAGCGACTACCTTCCAAACTAATACGTAACAAATAGCAGTTCGATGTATTTAAAATATAAATAACCTTAAAATAAAACTATGTTTTGGATTTCATCACAGTTTTTATATTAATATTTTCTCCTGGGGTTTGGAAAACTGCAGCCTGCATTGTCATATGGACATGGTCGATGAACTATAGTATTTATACAGAATACATTGACTCTTTAAATAACCTCCAACATAAAAAACCTTACAAAAGTAAAAAATAAAATCCAGTAAGATAGGGCAGAGTTGGAAATATTAATTGTCCACTTCTCTCCAAAGTACAGCGGAAGAAAAAATTATTAAATATGGAGGCACTTAACCTCAAATGTAGCGACTTTTTTAAAACTAGCTAAGCCAGTTGTAAACGGATAAACCCGAATATATATAGCAACATACGCAGATTTCACACCTTGGGTACGGTAGTCGTTATGCAGGCGCATACAAATATCTTATGCTAACGTTGTTACGTTAATGATCCTTTACCAATATTTTTACAAAATACATCGCCAATCGCTTATACCTCATGCTAATGCTGCCTCAAGGAACGAGGATAGCTTATGGCATCCAATGCCTTGTCTTAGAACCTGCCGACTGTAAACTACCCGACAACTGTAATAGAAATTGTCAAATCAAATGGGTGTTAGCGAATCCCGATGATACCACTAACAAGCATAACATCAATTGTTAATACGTCTGATTTTGGTATGAATGTGTTGTTTAATTTTAATTAAATTTACATTGAAATGTTAGTTTCGAAACCAGCCATGCATTTGATATTTTATACAATAATTATTTAAACATTGTAAAATATTTAAATTATGTAATGGAACACAAGCATATCGTGCCTGTTTGCCACGGCAGAGGCAGGCACTGTTTATATATATATATATATATATATATATATATATATATATATATATATATATATATATATATATATATATATATATATATATATATATATATATATATATGATAACATACTAATATACGGTATGACTATATCTATTTCAGGCCGGAGCATAAGGTGAGCCTATCGCCATGCCGACCTAGATATAAATATTTAGCAACTCAAGTTCTTTAATATAAAATCTCTAGTGCCCATTGGAGCAGACATAGTCATATTAATATATAAGATTATAACAATTTTTCAAAATGTCTGCAAACATTGCTCGCAACAGTTTATTTACAACGGAAAAATCACCGAAACCAATTTACTTTTAACAAACATAAATTTTCTTAGACAAATTACCAGGATTTTTATGCCAACAAACGTAACACCCAAAGCAGTATACTTCCAACAAATGAAAAATAACCAAAACAGTTTACTTCCAACAAAGTATAATCGCAGTAACATCCACAAAGTATCACTTACCCGCGCACAGTAAATACACTGTTTCAAATGTATCTACAAAATTATGGGGCTATAAATACAGCAGTGTGACAGAAGGCAGCTAATAAAGAAGCAAAACAAACTAATGTACGACAGAATGGCTACAGGACTGTTTACGAAGTTAATCATGAATAAGCGTTGCATGAAATCTGCGCGCTGGTGCAAAGAGTAAATGGATTAACAGGTATGCAAGTTGTTTGTGTTTTATATTGTATAAAGGTGATTCAAGCAATGGCAAGTTTAAAAAATAACATTCTTCGAATGTAAATCTACAGTAAAAATAAATTTGTCTCTGTAGGTACAGACCTACAGTACGAATGGATGCCTTAATCGGACTAGTACCATCGCCTCATAGATAATTATTATTTGGCGATTCCGAAAGGCTATATAATCACATCCTTTTCCTTTAATGTTTGTAGCGGTGCCTGGGTGGCTTAGTTGTATTGTGAATACGTCATGACACCGCTCTGAGGTCATATTTTCAAATCCCGAGTCAAGCAAAGTGTTATTGAGTTTATCTCTTCAGTATCAACTCAAACTAAACTGACACTTGAGGGCGGTTGGTACGCCTTCTATACCATCATGGAATGGAACTCACATAGTAAAATTATAAATGCCCTGGTTGCATCCCTATGTACCATTTTAGGGATAAAGGCCTGTTGAGTGTTTGTTTTTTTTATTTAGTGGCGCATCCATTATTCTGATATTGTAGCTGTTTACAGGTAGATGTAACTTCACATTGAGTGACTCAAGTGGTCGTTTGCCGTTTCATTAAAGAAACCGCGGACGTGCCTTCTGGACCATATTGGCTCAAAAAACACCGGCGTGAAATAGCAGGTTGGGACTTGCATTTTGTACATTGATAAAATCGAATCCTATACCCTTGGTCCATGGCTGAAGTCTACCAGATTGTTTGATAATCATTATTTGAGATCAGATTATATGCAACTTAGAAATTCATAAATATGCACAAATAATGCTTGAAATTATGTTTGTAGAAACTCAGAATAGTAAAAAGAAATAAATTCCGAAATATGCAAAAACAATGCTTAAAATATGTATTTAAAATGTCAAAATAGTGAAGAATAACTAAATATTAGGTTTTTTTACTCAAAACTACCATACAATATGTGGGAGTAAAAAACAATTTCGACCAATTCGTACTTACTATATATTTTTTTTATCTTTTGGTTTATCTGGGTGGAACCCAGAAAAAACAGTCAACTTGAATAAAACAAGAAAAATCTCCCGTAATAAATTTTCAAAGAGTTGGTCTTATTTGTATTTCATTTATTGTCAGTCATCGTAATGAAAAAAATGAGTAATATAAAATCTCCTAATATAGAGAAAATATGCACCATCTCGTGATTTAAGGCAATATATGCAAAAATCGTGGAAAATATGCAAATGTCTACAATCCGATCTTTAATCATCATCATCAGCCACAGGAAGTCCACTGTTGAACATAGGTGTATCCTCTATAGATGACCAGAAGATCAATTTCCAGATTAAGAGGTAAGCACTATAAATAAATGTTTAAATATTTGAAGTATAATGCAGGAAAATGTTGTGGAGTTTACACTAACCAATTTTTTAAGGTAATTTTATTTGTAATAGGTACGTAATCTATACTTATTTGTATTCGTAATAAATTATATTACGAAAATCATAGCTATGCTATGAAGGATACCTATACCAAAACAATTGTTTAAATTGTCTCAGAAATACTGTTTCGTTTCAAGTATTTTTTGTTTGTATTAGCTTTCTTATATCAACATCCAGATTTTTCGCCGAAATAGTCTGGAATCAGGATTGAAATAATAGACAAATATTGATACATTGTTAGTGTCTAGTAACAATAACGTTTTTTTTAAAGTTACTATATAACTATATATTATTGGTTTAGTGGCAGTGTATCAAAAAGTACACCCAGTTCCAGGTTAAATTTCCGAAATCTGGCAAAGAAAATTTTCATAAGTATATTACATACATTTATTTGACCAGTATAGCTGGACCTATCACATAAGATGAGAAAACTGTAGGAGCAGAAGTACCTCAATATACTCCTTCAAGGATACAGCGAAGCTCATAATGTGTTAGACGGGAATTGTTTATCGCTGGACGTGTTTATCAGGAACTAAGGTAAGTTCCCGACACAGTCTGTAAAAGTTTATGCCACAAAGTTCCAGACGCTGCACATTTAAGTTTCTACGGTAACTTACTAGTGTTTGCTGCAGCGTGCAGATCAAGATGTTCAAAGCATGATGAGAATCAAAGATGGAGTAGTCTCGTTAATTTATTTGAACATTGAATGCGATGATTTACTTGACACTGACTACACAAAGGTGTTTAAATGATGAAGCAGTTCTATGTTTACAATTATTTAGATCATTTTTAGTATTGTTTCCAAAATAAAAAATTTAGCTAATAGATTTTTCTGATAAAATCTTTATGTATACTGTTATTTACTGAGACCATCCAAATCAAAATTTACTTTATATCCTCAGACTTAAGGTTGACAATAACACAACCAACCTTAAAGCCTGTAGGCATAATTAGACATTAAATATACAGTCTGCCAAATAATTCTATGGGAGTCAGCGGGTCTGTGCAACTGGGTCGAGAGTCTCAGAAATTAACGATTTGCTTACGCTGGTGCCTTTGCGTAGACACACAAGTACATTTATATTGTTTTAATATGTGACAGCATCCATGGCGCCTTGCTGAGCGGGTGAAAATGGCCATGAACTACCAGCAAGAAATTATGTGATCAGCCCTTTCGAGTCTAGTTACTATAGGCTACTTTCTATCCCTTCAGTATAAAGCGGGACGTTTATCCCGGAAAATTTGTCAGGCGAGCGAAACCACGAGCAAAAGTTGATCTATAACAAACAAAAAACCCATTGACTACTAAATTGTACCGTGGGATCATGACCTGTTCCCGTTTAGGATAATGTGTCAAGGTAGAAAAAATTATGAAAGCATATTATAGCTAAATTGTACCATTTATTAATCCTCAAATAATTATTTTGTGAGGATAATTGAGCATAAGAGTGTGGATTACCTGATAAGTGTTTAGCACAGGTATGGTACCTTTAAACGCTTGAAGTGGAAAGGGAAAGAACTAAAAAGTATAAAAATAACTGCGAAATTTTCTTCAGTGATCTCTTCAACATTTGTTAATCCTTCCACTGGAACAGCAAGTTATATTTCTGTAAGAGAGTAATGGTACTCTCTTACAGAAATATATTACTATTCGCCACCATCGCCAACCCATTCGCCACATTCATGCTCTAGGCAAAAAGGTTCTACCACTTACTAGTGAATTGACCCAAAAATATTTTTTTTCACGTCTAAAATAAAAAGAACTACGGAACCACCGAAAATAACAAGTGTTGCGTTTCGGCGGACAGTTTGACGTAAATGAAAAAAAATCTGAATCCGGAGCAACTAGCAATTTAAGGTACAGTTAGCCACAAAAGCAGTTGAACTTTTGTTGAACATTCAAAACGTTTTTACAATTTAACTTTTATGGAAATATGACTTTTTTAGTATTTCATATACCTATATAATTATAAATATCAAAACAGATACTAACATATATCGAGAACAGTTCTACCAGCGGAGTTTATTATAAGCTAGCGCTTGTAAAAAGAAAAGAACAAGCGATGGTCTCAACCATTTCGCTGACGTCTCCGAAACATATTTAATTAAGTATTAATTAAATATTCTTTGTACCTTGACTTATTATAAGTGCAACTATGTTCGCCTATGTGATGAATAAAGCATTTTATTTTATTTTAAACATCAAGCCTCTTATTATATCAGACAAATTCCATTTTTATACCGGGTCGATTAAGTGCATCTGCGGGACCGATGTTGCCAAAGGATGTTGGTTATTTTGGAATTTGGACATATTTCCCGCCGTCGGACAAATAACCTTGACAAGTTGTTTGTGGTAGACAAAGCAGAAGGAAAAAGACCTTGTGGCCGAACACCTAGCCGTTGGGTAGATCAAGTGACTGCCCTCACTAGAATCTGTTGCGACTGCCTTAAAAGAAGCCGAAAACCGAACAAAATGGAAAGATCTATTACATAAAACCACGAAGACCTTTCAAGGACACGACCTCCAATATTGAGGAACGCGACTAAGAAGCATCTGTTGTGAGCGGAGTAGGATCCAGCTAGAGTATCTACTGATGAGAGATGATTACACGTCCGCAGTCGTCATTAATATGTCGGCCTGTTTGATACCGGATATACACAGGCTGATACTTACATCGAAGACTGTGGTATAATTCCATGCAACTTAAGTGTTTAGCACAAGTGTTATTGTGTTAGAAACCAAATCGAAAACGCATGGCACTTCTTAAGTGAACGAATCCTTCCTAGCCGAATTTGCTACCACGGCGACCAATCTCAACGTAGATCAACGCAGGAGATATTATAGTGCCCAAGTGTGTGCGCAGTACACAGATGAGTTCTTTGTTCTTTCACTCTCATAGTCCGGTGAGACGGCAATCCGACATGACCTGACAAAGATCACGCGCAGAACCAAAAACTTTAAGTGCTTTCCGAGGTATGGAGGTATCACACCCCCAACTTCCCGACTCTGAGCTGGGAATGAGTAATTTTTAAGATGGATAAACTCAGTCAAAATTGTTATGGCCCGACCCGGATTCGAAACTAGGACCTCAGCGTGGTAATCGTATTCGTATTGTGTATGCACTATAACTACGTCACCATATTAGTCAATTATACAATAACTTAAGTACGCTACTAAAGGATCAATAAAGCGATTACATAACCAATATAACAAGAGCTCTTGAATTCTCAAAGCAATTTTACCCCCTATTTTTATATCTCCTCTATAGAATCACTTCCAAACCTTTAAAAATAATTTGCCAAAAATAGCATTTTTATTAATTCAGCTAAACAGGAATTGGTCACGTATTATCCAAAATAATTCACGCGATTCACGTTCCTAATGCCTTATAAGATTGGTACATTAAAGAATATTTTGAATACCGAGTGGATGAGCTATTTTGTCAGGACGGAAATAGTAGGTATTCAAATATTATAATTGCGATTTATTTTTGAAACTTTATTAGGCTCGACATTTTTGTCTGTACTTCAAATCTATTTCGTTTGGAAACCGAAAAAGACTTATATCTAAATGTTGCATAAATTTACATCTGACACATTCTAATTCTATAAAATAAAATATCAGAAGCCTTATCTAATTCAACCGTTTAATTCCGAACATTGTTATGACTCACTGTTTCCGGAGAAGATGCGCATAAATTAGGCATTGTGTTCTAATCACATACACGTTACATGATTATGTACGTGGTGAAGTGTTTATCAAACAATATGCAGTATCAATCAGCCTGTCGCCATCAACTGCTGAACGTAGGCTTCCCCAAGTGAGCGCCAACCAACAAGGTATTGAGCAGCATCTGAGATGTATGTACCTACCTGGTATAATGAAAGCTATCATTTTATTTTTATTTGTAGGGACAATAAACGGTTACATGTTAAGGAATATTAAAAAGTAATCTTAATCTAAATGTATACAAACATATAACCCACACTATTATCTACATATTGACATAATATAGAATTAAGAATACAATTCTACAATTATGAACAGATGAGCCATTACGAAATCACGAAATCATCTCCGACAACTTGAGAATAACATTTTTTCTTATCATGTATATCCGATATCTTAATATATAATGATTATATATGCTTATAAACAGTAGTATTTCACCAGCACTCGTTGAATTTAAACATCCTTCAGTAACAACTTTAAACATCCATCCGTTACCCGCCGCCTTTTTCAGTATGCAGTACCTACTGTACACTATAATAAAGATAAGGAAAAAACAAAGATTCTAATCCTTTAACGTCTTTCGTTTACACCGAATATAAAAGACATACTTAAAATTAGCAATGACAACGCGCCAAGCACGCTACCATCACACATAAAAAACCTTACTATTATTAAATATAGTGTAGTCACTTTGAAAAGATAACATTGGTTTTGTAGAAGAATATAAAATTCAAAGTTAAGAGCTACAAACATCCCTATTCAACTTGGGAGTACATACAGAGCCCTCGTAAGGAAGGGCCATGAATAAATAAGTGCCACAGTGTGAACCGTTACATTAGATTTTTGTGTCAGACGGACCTCTTAAGGCGCGTAAAACCCAAAATAAAAATGGCGAGTACCTTAACACGTTCATTTTCTCCTTACAACTGCGGCACACGTTTTCCCTTCCAAGAGATAACCGGAAGAAAATTCGGAGACGCCTATCACGGTCCGATTCTTTGTACATTCGTAATAAAAAAGTTCAGAAAAGTGCGTTCCAAATTTAACCGTGTTACCGCGTTCGAAGAGCTACGGTACAGTCGGAGTGTAAGTGCGCTCATAAAAACATCGTCTCGTTTACGACTGGCCGAATAGCCGAAGATTGCCGAAGATGAACGAACGGAAGACCGTGACACATTCCGAGTAGGGTGCAAAGGCTTTTTTCATTCAGATTTCATAACAGTGCATGTGGGCGGGCAAGTAATGAAATTAACATAATGTAATGAAATTTTCCTCTTAATGTTTCACGGTGTGTCGGATGTAAATTTGTAGAAATTAAATTTTGTTCTTATTACAAAAATGCACCTTCATTTACTGTAATGAGTTTTGTTAGTGCTGCATAAACGGTAATGCGCTACTCGGAAAACGTAAGGTGTTTTGGATTCCATTAAAGTTTTCAACAGTGTTTTCTCTTAACTTATATTTGAAACTTCATTTATTTTGGAGAATTTCAAACTTGAAAGGATTTAGAACACTTGCGAAATTATTAAGCAAGCGATACAATTATAAAGTCATACCCAGTCTAAATATGACGACATATTCATAAATCCGTCACACAATAACAGAATTAACTGCAATTTATCGCGCGACATTACGGAGAAACCGTTAACGAGGCCCGTCTCACTGTTGGGAATATTCGTCACAATTCGTCACAGTTCGGCATCAGTCGTGTAAATCGGCACGCGCCATTTTCATCTCTTTTCAGACGAGGCTGCGCGGGCAGGCATGCGCAGTGCAGCCGCCCCGTCAAAACCCGTCAGTGTAGCGGCGCGCCTTGCCGCACCGATATAACCGCGCCCCGCCATTCCGTACACAAGATTTACTCATATTTTTTAAATTTAGAACGTGCCGTCGTCGACCGATGGCGATTTAAATAAAAAAAAAACTTTTCCACCCGACTGTTTCGACAATATTGGTGGCATTCGTGAAAGTGTGTGTTTGTGCATGTGCAATGGAGGTTTAAGTTTATGTGTGTAAAAAATTTGACTCATTAATATTGTTGATTGTACGAGATACCCTAATGGTGAGTGGTGTAATCTTACCAAATTTAATTGTACGATAAATATAAATATTATAATAGGTAAACAAGCATACGCAACGTAGCGTAGTAAGCTAAATGATAAAAAATATTGTTACGTAGTAATTGTTGAACTAAAAGTGAAGTAACTTTGAACTAAGATCTCTTCTGCTATAATCAAGTAGGCAACGATAATGCAATATTGAAACCGTAAAAAATTGAGTTTTATGTAACTTCCTATTTTTTTTTAAGATAGACAATAAACTTTACATGTCATGTGAATATAGTTCCTTTTTATAAAGCTAGCTAGCGTATTATTTTCTATTCAAAGTAACAAAATAATTTTCATAAAATTAGAATTATTTTCGATTAAATTAATAATACCTGAACTTTGTAAATATAAATTTACTAAGGACACTTTAAACATTAACTTTGTTAATCCTAAAGTACTTTTAATATGAATATTTGTTATATGCACGGTCGTATCTTCAATCTTAGCCTATAAGACAGTAGACAATATTAGGTAACTATAGTTATGTTGGAGAGATGAGTAAACTTTACCGATTTTTTAAATTTATTACTTTTTCGAGACATGAACTGTTGTAATGGTTACATTTAGAGTTTAGTTAATTATTAAAGAAGAATAGGGCCGTTTTAGAAAATTCTCATCTTTTTTAATAAGAACATTGAATCGTGTTTGGTATTTTATTGTATTAATTCTAGAGGTTTAAAAATATTTCTTAACTCATTTATAGCAATGAATATAAACTTTAGAATAACTCTAATTGGAAGGTTACATCTCTCCCGTTTTGATCTACCTCAGAGCACGAGAGGGATACGTCTAATAGCGATGATCTAATACGAAACTTAGACGTAAGTATTAAGGTTCAATATAGTTTAATTAAATTAACTATTGGGGAATCGGTGATTATAGTTGCGACGAACACTAAATATGTTTATTAAGTTAGATGATTATTAATTCCTGTATCAAAAAGTATGATAACCTCACACCTTTTCTTTAAAAGGGTAGACAAATAGCCAACTAGTATCATACTTTGCGGAATTTTTATCCATTCCTTAATGAACCACCTGTACTTCACTGGCCTTCAAAAAAATCGACCCTACGATTTGTCGAGTAAAAAAAAATTTTTTTGTTCTTATTTTTATCATACTATCAGACATTACATATGAGACATTATGGCCAGTGTAACTACTGGACATAATAAGATTTAATATCTCATGTCTCAGGATGACGAGCGCAGTGGAATACCAAACAATACTTGTAATTCAAGGTGTTGGATGATATTTCTGCTGTTTATAGCCGGTCGTATCGCTTACCATCAGGCGAACGGCAAGCTCGTCTCGTCATTCAAAGTAATAAATAAAAATCCTATAACTCATTTGATTCAATTTAAAGCTTTCTTAGGGTTTTGATGGTAGAATATATAATTAATGGGAACGTATCCTCGTCTGTTTGTATCGCTTGTGTGTACAAGCGATTCATTTGGTTCAGTTTTGTGTAAAACTGAACCAATTTCGATGAAATTTAATATGGATTATGTTTGGAAACCATGTTAGATATTCTATGCCGGAAACGATTTATACAAATACTAATGATCTCTAACTGTTTATATATACTTGCTGAATGATTTTTTATGTTTACGGGAATGTCATATATTGGATGTATTTTTTGGGTTTTATCCTCTTTGAGTATGTTATAATTTCTACCAACATTTCGGAGACTTTGCAGCCTTCATGCTCACAGACGGGACTCAGAGTTCGGACGCGATAAAATTCGAAAAATTAAAATTGGAATTAATTTCATATTATAAGTAAGTTAAAAAGGCATTTCATGTAATTCAACGTCTGAACAAAAACGGTAGCTTAGGGAACTTGGATATTTCAATTAATCACATCTGAAATAAATGAAGGAGTCAGATATTTTGCTATTTAAATTTAACACTAAAGTATAAAGTTGCAAATATTTTTCTCACCGGGCACATTAAGCTGGAGGAATCTATTGAGTATGAATCTCACAAAATTATAGAATTAATAGGGTATAAGCGCACCGCGTTTTCGCCACGAGCGGAGTTGTGAGGATTTACTAACTTTTGCTCGCGGATTGTTCCATGCTCTGGTCCTATTGGGCATAGCGTGACATTGTAAGCCTTAACCTTCCCCGATAAATGAGATATCTAACGTTAAAATAGTTTTTCAATTCGAACCAGTAGTTCCTAAGATTAGCGCGTTCAAACAAACAAACTCTTCAGCTTTATATAACAGTATAAATATAGATAAAAACGAAGAGTTTGTTTGTGTGTTTGAATGCGCTAATCTCATGATCATCTGAACCAATTTCGAAAAAAGATGATACCTTCCTATCCGAATGTCGGTGACGGCGGTCAATCTTAATGGGCATCAGCCAGATAAGCAAGAGATATTATAGTGTACAAATATGTGGGACCAAATTGATATCGGTCAGTTGTAATGATTTATAGAATTCTACGTGTAGGATTTAACTTCATCAATCAATAATATATCTAAGTCTGTATTTAATTTTAATGTGCAAAACAGGGTTTTAGTGTGAAAACTCTTCGTCAGTCTTGCACTTTCTTGTATGTCCCTGATAAAAATATTCCTAATCAGGACACCACTTCTTGCCAAGTCACAAGCCGAGCTGTAACTGACTGCACCCCATTAGAAGAGAAACGGCTAACCCTTCGTGTTTATGTTCTAAAGAGTAATTCTCTTTAACGCTTCCATAAAACGAGACTAAAACTGGTAAATCCTTAAGTGTAATGTTCTTCGATACTGGTGCCCTAATTCTTATTTAGGTCGCCGTGTGTTTATGCCGCGTTTTAAGACAATGCTTTTGTCATATGTATGGCGCTAGAAGTGATAATGTTTCAGATTTGAAATTCTTATTTGGAAAATGTTAATTTTAAATATTGTAAAAATCTATACATATATAAAACAAAGTCTCGAATAGCTGTCTGTAAGTGATCGATTTTCTTAAAATCTACTCAACAGATGTTTATACGGCTTTTACTTAAAAGTAGTGCAATTCTTGAAGAAGGTTTACGTTAATAGTACATTACGGTTTTATGTAAATTAAGTCAAATATAACGTGTGTTGTGTTCTGGTTGAAAATCTTTGTGACATTGTTTACATGCTAACGAAGCCGCGGGCATAGCTATTAAAGATATGAAATAAAATGTTGTAAACTTTTTTTAAAAGTAAATGACAAGGTCAACTGATGGTTTAAACAGCGTGACTATCTTCCCATCTAAATCATCTCAAAGAACCAGAGTCGCTTACTCATTCGCTAGCCTTTTATGTGGTCTAGGATATGTCGAAAAAAGCAATTTAGTCAATACACATGCAAATAAATATAGGTAATGATTGAACAATGCAAACAATATCATGGTTAAATTAACTGTAGTTTTTCAAATAAGGAAAAATAAAACAAAGCAGTAATAATTATTTTTGTTTTTGTATAGAGGCGAGTTTGTGAAAATATTATCCTTGGAATTTGTAATATTGTGTAAAAAAAAAAATTGTTTGTAATTAACGTATACACTTCTATTTCGCTGAAAGACTTTTATCTAGAGATAGACCAATCATTCAAACAACATTCAATTAACCTTTCATTCCAAGAAATAAAACATTAATATTCCTGGAATGGTGTTACGCGGGCGATTCTGCAAGCAAAAGCTAGCAAGTAAATAAAACTATAGCAGTTGATTGCATAATTTTAAGTTGCCAGTGAAATAAAATGACGTTGCACATTGAAAGAGTTTCTTACCCCGTTTTCTTGGAGCGTTCGTAACAGCATTTAGCGATTTAAAATTCTTGTATAATACAATTTAGTTGAGGATTTTTACTTCGCTTTGAATCTTCGTCCTTCCATTTCGGACTTACACTGAAAGGCTGTCGCTTAAATTCTACGTCAGCAATTTTCGCATTATTAAAATGTTAATAAGTGCTAATTCTCACAAGAAATATGATAAAATTAGGGGAACGTGAAAGTTTTATCCGATTTAAATTATGCCACGTCACTCCATA
Source organism: Manduca sexta (assembly GCF_014839805.1). NCBI lineage: Eukaryota > Metazoa > Arthropoda > Insecta > Lepidoptera > Sphingidae > Manduca > Manduca sexta. The sequence continues at coordinate 15,059,611 of NC_051142.1, forward strand.
GGTCGCGAGGTTAATACGTTTGGATTTCCCTTAAAATAATAAAGGGTGACCCATTTTCAAGGACGTGGTGAGTTGTTTACGTAAAGAACATAGTTTCGCATATTGCACCCTAAACTAATATAGGATAACGTTCGTAATTGATTGACGAGCAAGTCGTTTTTTTAACATCACAACTGCGCAAAGGCTAGACAACAAAAACTGTGAATCACGATATTCTGCATGGTAAAATAGACCTTGCGATATCAGATATTAAGCCATAATGTTCAATATTCATACTGATTAGGTTGACCAATGCAATCATATACGTTGTTGTGTGATAACAAATAACATAAATAAACCTTACACAAAATACTACAACTATTTCGATTAACGTCGTCGGGTTCACTACAAAATAAACACTCGTTAATTAAATAGATGCTAAAAATAGGGGTACGGTAATTAAATGATAACATTATGGTTAATTTGTGGGTCTGGTTTGTTCCACTATTACATATAATTTATGAGGTCTTCTTAATTTTTTTAAAACCCCTACAAGGGGGAGAGGCGAAAGTGGGCATAATTAATTATCTGAATTCTGAACTGTTTTAAAAAATCTTTTAGTCATGTATTATGAGATAAAAGTAAGGTGGCTTAAGTTACCTATTGTAAACAAATAGAAAATATTTTTCGATTATCAATAAATACATTGATTGATGATAGAATGATCTCTAAATACAACCATACGGTTGCACATTTACTGCGTTTTTTTTTTCATATCGTGGTTAAATTAGCGAGGCCTAACACTCCCTATCAAGACTCCCATTTCTTAAAAGTCGCTTACAATTTCTCCATCACTTCTTTCTTAAAGTAATTTTTCAATTTTCTTTATTTCCAGCAACTTATATGTTCAGGGGTTATTCACGCATATACTTAGTCTGGCCATAAATACTGTTACACTTAATTATAAAAAAATATTACATTTGAATTTCGAATCTGTCATTTTTATACGATTGTTCATTGTGTTTTCTCATTTTGGCGCCAATACATTGTAAAATATTTTGCGATATTAAAATGGTGTGGGGTGATAAAGAGAACCGAATCGCTGTGATAGCATTACACAAAGTAGGTATGGAGCCAAATGCAATTTTTAAAACTCTCCATACACTTGGTATTAGTAAAATGTTTGTGTACCGGGCTATTAATAGGTACAATGAGACCTCCTCTGTTTGTGACAGAAAAAGATCTGGCCGTCCACGTAGTGTTCGTACGAAAAAGGTGGTCAAAGCAGTAAGGGAAAGAATTCGAAGAAATCCTGTCCGAAAGCAAAAGATTTTATCTCGGGAAATGAAGATAGCACCTAGAACCATGTCGCGTATTTTAAAAGATGACTTAGGACTTGCAACCTATAAGAGACGCACTGGCCATTTCTTAACTGATAATTTAAAGAAGAATAGGGTGGTAAAATCGAAACAACTACTGAAGCGGTACGCAAAGGGAGGTCACAGAAAAATTTTGTTTACGGATGAGAAAATTTTTACAATTGAGCAACATTTTAACAAACAAAATGACCGTATTTATGCTCAAAGCTCTAAGGAAGCTTCCCAATTAGTCGACAGAGTGCAACGTGGACATTATCCGACTTCAGTGATGGTTTGGTGGGGTGTTAGCTATGAAGGAGTGACTGAGCCATATTTTTGTGAAAAAGGTATCAAAACATCGGCACAAGTGTATCAAGATACCATTCTTGAGAAGGTAGTTAAGCCCCTTAACATCACCATGTTCAATAACCAAGTATGGTCCTTCCAGCAAGACTCGGCGCCGGGTCATAAAGCTCGGTCCACGCAGTCTTGGTTGGAATCGAACGTTTCGGACTTCATCAGAGCTGAAGACTGGCCGTCGTCTAGTCCCGATCTTAATCCGCTGGATTATGATTTGTGGTCAGTTTTAGAGAGTACAGCTTGCTCTAAACGCCATGATAATTTGGAGTCCCTAAAACAATCTATACGATTGGCAGTGAAGAATTTTCCCATGGAAAGAGTGCGTGCTTCTATTGATAACTGGCCTCATCGTTTAAAGGACTGTATTGCAGCCAATGGAGACCACTTCGAATAAGCTTTTTATATTTTTAATTGTTTTATATTTATGTATTAAACTGACACACTGTAAAAGTAATAAATGTTATTTGCAGTTAACAATTTTCTTTTTTCTTTATTACAATATTTATGGCAAGACTAGGTATGTTCCGCCACCTTTGTCCCACAATCTACAACAAATAAAAACACAAACCAGCATTGACATCGAAATCGACTCGGTAAATTTCCACCGCAGTGTTTGGAGACACAAATCGAATTTGACGGAGCATCGCTTGTTTACGTTAAAAGGGATACGCCCAAGGTTTGGGCTGTCAGCCTCGTGGGAATACCCGCTGTGTCCCTGATTTGATGATCTTTTACAGTTGTATCAGGAGTATCAGTATATTTTTTGACATTTGTTTTATTTACAAGAGTATTTTGTGTTTTTGTTCTGACAGCAAAGTATGTACTAATTACAGTCCTATGATAGACGCCTGCGCAATTCGAGTGACAGTCGACTTTTACACACACTTTAAGATCTACTTGGCAACGCTTGGATAATATGCCTTTGAATAGCAATTTTTTACTCTGGCTACACTGTCGATCGTTTTGCAACACATAGTACAAATGTATGTTTGCAACAATGATCGCATACCATTTGGCGGTAGAAATAGCCAAAACTATGATACCTTCAAACTCTGGGGTGCAAGGGACTATAGGGACTGTAACAGTTCAACGAACCAAACGATCATGTAATGTATTCTTAATAAATTTCCCTTAGGTGGTGGACGGGTGGCCCAATATCAGATAAATAATGCACAAGAGCCTGGCGTGCTGTATTAGATACACGCGTATGATTTTACCATGGTCTCATTCCTTGGATGGCGAGGGCTTTTCCCAAGAGTCGACTCCTGCGAGGGTTGCGGTTGCATGCACTTGCGCACCCCGCGACTTTCGATATTAGGGAGAGAGAGTCGAATAGCGGAGTTTAATTGGAAGGTTTATACCAGCAAGTCCGGCAGAAAACAGTAAAGGGATTCCATTAAAAAAAATAATAAAAAGAATGGGAATTAATTGCCATCAGATGATCAGTTTTTATTTAGCGTTATCTGCAACACAGTACATTTAACCTATAAACTTGTCAATAGACAGTTTACTAAACGTTTGTAAAGTGGAAGACAAAGTAAACGCCGATTGAAACTTTGGTGAAATGTTTGTGCCTGTAAGAGATACTAGTACTATTGGCCGCGTTTGGCAAAATCTACAGTTGCAACTTGCCGCTAGATGTCGCTGTGATGAACTTTTGATGTTATTCGATACACGTATTCACAAACAATACTATGAGGACGCAAAGTGCTCCCACACGTATAGTGGTAGCAATTTTATAGTTTTCTATGGATTTGTTCAGGTTTTTTGGTTAGTTGTCATCATCACGCAGGGATACAATATGTACCGAGAACATAGTAGTTCACCAAAAAGAAATTTCCAAACATACATCTGTTTTATTTCGACACCCCTCATTACGTATTCTTTGAATAGATACAAGGTTTCCAAGTTAATACAGATAAAAACAAATGGTGAGTAGTAAAAGGTGCGTGTGTTGACTGTAGCTAGGCGGATATTGTGAAAAATATTCCTAGTATAGTAGAAAAAAAAAGCGGCGATAGCCTAGTTGGTTGTGGAACGGTTTGCCGAGACGAATGTCCGCAGGTTCAAATCCCAAGGGCACACACCTCTGATTTTTCTAAAAAAATATGTGTGTATTCTTTGTGAATTATCGCTTGCTCTAACGGTAAAGGAAACATCGTGAGGAAACCTGCATATCTGAGAAGTTCTCTATAGGAATTTCGAGGGTGTGTGAAGTCTACCAATCCGCATTAGGCCAGCGTGGTGGACTAAGGCCTAATCCCTCTCAGTAGTAGAGGAGGCCCGTGCTCAGCAGTGGGCAAGTATATAATACAGGGCTGATATTATTATTATAGTAGATATCAGATTATATTTAGAATTCATGGACACGTGGTTTTAACTAGGCAGGTCATCGTACCTGAGGGTTGGCAAGGGTAAGTATGTTTTTTTATCTATTGGTGTCGCTAAGCAGTACTTTGACGGAAATTTTAGCGAATGTAATTAAGGCTTTGTTACAAAGCAAGATTTCTGGAGGCACAATAATTATACTCATTCCGATTTTTATTCACTTTACTAAGGTCTCAGCGAGGAACGTAATGCATAGCCAATATTTAATAATGTATTGGGTGGACTTTGTTTACATATCATTAGGTATGCGACTTGCTCATTTCTAGTGTTTAAAAGGCAGTAGATTGTCATACAATAAACAACCTGCGTGCTTCAGCAAAGGATTTTCTGCTTAGACGCCTGTTATGCTAGATAATATGGTGTTGAGGACTGTAACTAGTTCGAACTGAAGCGAACGCATGACGAGTTTGACGTCACAGCAAGTCGATTCTCTGTTATGCTTTATGTATTAGAGCTAGAATAGTGGAAAACCGATATTCAACTCTATATCTCCAAAGGGGTAGACAGATAGAAATAAGTGATGTGGGTGTTTTTTTTTTTTGTGTTTTTGTAATCTTAGATTTGAAGGTAGTAGCCATTCTAAAATACATATTTACCAAAAAGTTTGTTTACCAACAAAAAGTTTGTTGGTAATATGAATATTATATTAAAAGTAACAAATCATTTCTTCTGGAGAACAGTGGTCTATCGAGAACAGTAATAATTGTAACTTAAAAATAGTGTTATTGTTAAATGTTAATACAAATAAAAATAAAAGTCTTAATTCTTTTTGGGTGATATAGGACAATTAAGATCAGAGAGATCAATTATTCATTTGCCCGTGACTATAAAACAGAACTAGCTCGACGCGTGACGGAGTATGATTTTTAATTTTATTTAATAAGTATGCTAATTATAACTATATGAGTGTAAATAAATTTTCATTCATAAAATGCAATACCAAAACTGTAACTTCGTGTCGGTTTTCTCTGACATGCTGTCACCTCGGTCATGTTGGCACATTAAAGTTTCGCCCAAAAAAATATTTTACAACAGTTTTAATAATAATTATAAACGGTGACTATCGTATAAATTTTGAAGCAATGTACCCACGCCCTTATATTTTATTAATATTATATATTCGAAATGCTTTTAAATATTTAGAAGTTTTTGCTAAAATTAGAACGTTAAAATTTAAGTGTGATAAAATTAATAGCAAATTTGAATATTAAATTAAGCCATCTATCAATGTCAGTTCGCCAGAATATTTTGTTGCAGAATTGTAGAAAACTTCTTAGTAATTTTTGCGGCCACAAAGTTTATCATTTTAATAAAATTCCAATGTCATACGCTGTATTTTTGCATCATTTCACGTTTTTAAATTCGTCAATAGTGAAATATGAGTCCAAGGGTTCGATAAATAAAGGTGGACAGTCTTAATTACTTATAAACTTGGCTTGTATTAAGAGGTGGTTAAGAATTGCTTAAATAGCTGTCAAAAACATCACCAGTTTCCTAGTTTAAACCTTATTAAGAAGCAAGATGGCGGGTTTTGACTTACAGCTGATCGAGTAAAATTGTGTTTTAACTAAGCATAGCTTTGCGAAATTTTTATAAGTAAGAATGATTATGTAGAATAATTATAAGGATAAAAATATTGTTTTTAGGGTATTCATGACACCTTTTGCTATAAAACATTGAGCGTTTGACAGAGCGAGGCAGTTGACAGTTGTATAAGTCGGTTGGTTGGTGAAATATTGATGATAGAATTTCTGTAGTCCGTGATATTTCTTTTTATTTTAATTAAAATCATTTACTTCCTAACAATATTATATGTTCTGCATAACAAACTTAAAAACCCGCAAAGAAATCACCAAAAACGCGTCAAAACGAATTTTAAATGTATTTATTTAAATGTCCGCATGATTTATAGCGGGCTATTGTTGGCAACCCCTAGACAGTCCATTAGAAGCGACGACGATAAGTGCTCGCTGTGGGAAACTAGATACAGATGGAGTGTTATGGCCATCATCCAATGCATTCACGCTTTAAAATCGCTTTAGTCCGCGACTAAGAACAACTTATCTGTGACGGAGCAATCGTTTTACATTTACAGGAATCCCTTTATTTATAAATTGTGCCAAAAACTCCTTTAGAAATTGACTCCTTTTTCATGGTATTTCTTGATTTGTATTTACTAGATATTCTTATAATATATAATGTATTTGATTTAATACGAATAGTGTTACTGTTTGTTGTTGCAAGAATAATAAATAAATATCAAAACTTGCATCGAAATCGGTACAGGTTTTGGGAAATACGCGAAATAATTGTCTAGCATTTTATGATAATTAGTATTATTTATAAACAGCAGACAGTTCGCATATAACAACATATCGAGTAACCATATTATAATCATTCCTAAAACGCCACAAAACTGTTACTCACCAGCTTATGCGTATTTTCAAATTCTAACCTAACTTTGTATTTTCCATTTGCCTTGTGCACTTTACAAACAGCCTCGTTTCTATATTCATACTTATTGTGAAACGAGGTATATAAAACGCAAAGATTGATAGACTTATATTGACTGCTGACTTATTTATTTTGCGTAAAAAGGAACTAGAAAACACATTTCTACCAGATACAAACAGTAGGTAATTACTTACAGACCTTGTAGTATAAACATCCCGCCGCTCAGACTGGCGGATAGTACGAGAGAATAAAACGAATACACATACATACATCACGCCTCTGTAGGCAGAGGTGCAAACAGGAATCCTACTTTCCGCCATAGGTTTAGACAATGTATGATTAGTAATTGTGTAGGTTTTTTATGGTTTTGTAAGTCACATGCGAAATTATTAACACATAAAACACACACGCCTATATCATGCCTATATCCCCAAAGGAGTGAGGCTGAGGTGCAGCCAAGGCACCCACTTTCCACCATGAGTTGAGACAATGTGTGATTGGTGACTGTGGAATTTTTTTTAAGATTTTCAGAAACTGAGAGTCTCATAAAAAAATTCCAGTGTCATTTTTATTCTGTGTATTGCTCAACAAGTAGTGAGCATCTGCTCAGACTTATGGTAACTTGTTCCAGGAAGTCACGTACCGATGTGAATCCGTATATTTGTATTCGCTCGGATAGTGACCACCGTATCTAAAATCAAATGGCGGTGTAAAATCCGCCATAGTAGCACGTAAGTGTGTCGTATCCAAGCCTGTCTGTGTATAGGGTATATCCTGTTTCGAACCTAGTGACATAATTGTGTGGACGGTCGAGGATCTCTCGTCAATTGATACTATAACTGAGCCTTACTTCATCGACAATCTGATGCAGTAAAGCCACTTTGCCGAGCTTCGAGAAACCTATCATCTCTTTGGTCAGCATAATACTCGGTATTATGTAACGTCAGATTCAGCTCACCATTATCTGTGTTAAAACAAAAGGCAACGCAAAAACAATCATAACAAGTTGTCGTTTTTAAACAAAATGAGGTTAAAATCAAAAAGAATCACATCCTAACAAATAAACTTGTGTTGAGTTGAAAAGAAAATCTCTACAATAGAAAGACGCTACATTTGCACCAGATACAACCGTGCCCTGTAATTGCTAACAGACCGTGCGCGCAACCGGAGCTCCGGTAAATAGACTGTAAAGGGAAATGTTTTGAAATCATCGGGAATTATTAATAGATTCTAGATTAGTGTTTACGAACATATAAGTGATCAGTTGAAAGGCGTTCGGGAAAACTATGCTATATCGGGAAATGCGTATATTCCTTCCACGGACAGATGTAAAAACAAACCCAATCGGTTTTGTAGCAATTTCGTTCCCACGTTCGGATAAGACCGAGTCGAAAGAGCCAATAGGGACAAAGCATATTGGCTAAAAACCAGTCGTAAAAAAAATAAGCACAGATAAATTTCATTATATTTTAGGTGCAGAATGATGGAGAAGCTGGTAGATAATGTGTTTACAATTCTGATTATGTTTTGTATATATCTTAATATATTCACATCACCTGTTCCATAGTGATTTATTTGCTTGCGATAAGCAAGCTGGACTGTGATGGATTGAAAGAACATTATGTAAATTCAAATAGTTTCGCGAACGCTATTTTAAGCACATTCGACGAATAAATATAGAACAGAAGCTTAATGAATTACTTTAAAAAATAATTTAAATCTACTTAGACTTAAGGAAAAATGTGAAAATGTTATGAGAATAGGTAGGCAGAACCTTATTTTCATTTGATTATTTGATTCACACACATGTTAAACACAATATACAAAATAATTTAATTAACATTGTACTTTTGGATTTTGTGTAATTATTATTCTTTTGTTTTGTATTTATATTTGTATTACTTGATATATTAACTGTTGTTTAAGAAGTGCGAAGCCTCCTAACACAGATATTGCCATATTTAAAAGGAGTGTTCCATTAATGACAAATTGAACTTAAGATAATGTAAATAAAGAATATTTTATTTTATTTATTTTTGTCGGCTAACAATGTTGCACAATGGAATATGTCAAACATCTAGAGTTGTACCCGTCAATTTGTGAAACGGCCGTTAATTTTTTTAAATGGCCTTCCTTTTTTTAGCCTGGCAAGGGACGGGTTATACAAACACCAGAGTTTTGTGTGAGCGCTTTAGGCGCTTGCAACCCTTTCAAAACGGCTGAACATATAATTTCGATGCCGATATTGTTATTATGTAGCACGAAATTATTATAAACAGTATTAAGTATCTATATATGTAAAAATTAATCCCTATTTCCCTTGGTCACGCCATCACGCGTGAACGGCTGGACCAATTACACACAAATTTTTTTTTGTTGTGTTTGTTATTGTCAGGAGAGGGTTCTTATGAAAGAAAAAAATTAAGGAAGTTGAGCGGAACGTTAAAAAATTTAAGAAAAGTTAATTTCAGCGATTGACAATATGCGCTGCAAATTCATAGTTGACAGGACATTGTCTGTCGGGTCGACTAGTAAACAATAAAAAATTAAGAACTATGACGAAGAATTTTATAATGCAAACAATATACCAAGTAGTTATAGACACAGCTTCCATAATTACCATTATGACGCAGCATTAACAATTCACAATCCACGTCAAGTCAATATTTTTGTAATTGATTCATCAGTAGAAGAGGCGAGACCCTCCCGACGATAATGACGCTGAATTAATGGTTTCCACTCCTTGTAATTCATTTTAAGAATAAAAAGTCACGAGACGCCATTCAACCGCGTCAGTCCTAGTTTTAAATAGGCAATTATGTAGAGAGCTTGCAAAATAAGAGATCTTTTTTCTGATTTCGCGAAAAGTGCACGCTTTTCAAATGGTAGGATTTCGTCGTTCCGATTGATGAGTGGGTTTTTTATGAAGCTGGTGCTATTGGCATTATATAATGCCAATAATAATAATATGTGATAAATATATTATGGTTACAGACAGACAAACACATAACGCCTTTATCTACACAGGGGTAGGCAGAGGTACAGTTAGTGCACTTACTTTTCGTCAAGTGTTATGCCCCTTTGAAGTGACCCTCAAGCCTATCGCCATATCAGGCACAAATTTCAAGCTAGTACTGAGCAGAAAAACTCAATATCACTGTCCAACCCGGGTTTCGAACCCGGGACTTTAGCGAGCGATGTTGTACCCCGCACGCAATATAACTACGCTACCTAGGCATTATGTGTTAAGTGACATTTTAGTTCTAATTTCTTTTACAATAATAGCTATTAAATTGTAGGTTTCCGAATCGATCGACTCATTGTAGGTAAAGAAGAAAGTAAGAAAAAAATGTATTGGTCACGGACACAACAAAGATACAGAAATATTAGAATAACGAAAAGAAAATAAAGCTCACTTTAAAATTATAAACATAATAAAACAAAATCATTTTATATAAGTAGGTAGTATACAATGTGATGCTGCATGCCGTGGCGGTGACGGGTGCGAAGGTAGCCGCTCAACCTATTGCTTCGCTGCGATGTGGTAGTAGGTAGGTAGGTTATGGTGGTAGGTACCTATCTAGTTAGTGGTGGTAGGTAGGTGCCATCGCTTTGCCTTAGGGGGAGTATTTTTATTTCAGTTCAAAAGGAATCAGATGTTTAATTAGAGGACGCCCGGCCAATAGGCCTTTATGAATCTTTAACAATGATGTCTCAACGTGACAAACGCAGTGAGGGACCACGCAACGCTTTGTGATTTCATGCTTTGGTAGATTTACAGTTTACGAAACCTACGTAGTGCTTATACTATTTCACATGAAAATTAAAATGATGCACGATGCCAGCACCATCTATTTAAAATTTCCATTACCTATTATGTGAGCAAACTACCGGGATAAAAAGTAGCCTATGTTAAATTTAATTGCTTATAAATCCGTTTAGCTGTTGCAGCATTTACTTCTAACAAACGTCCAAACGTTTTCACAAACTTTCGCATTTATAATATTAGTGATTTGGAAACCTACCCCGACTTGTAAGATTAAAAATTTATAGGTAGATGAGTTCTGGTGATCCCATTGCTAACAAACTTCAAAGGTTCACCTGCTGAACTAATATGAAAATTACTAAAAAAATCATTAATCCAGGCCATTGGTATCCATAAAAAACATTCATACACCCATTGACATGGAGATCGTGACTCGGCAAACGTAGTGTAGGACGTCCTCCAGCTAGGTGGAGTGACGACCTGCGAGAGGTCGCTGGTAAGAAGTGGAAGCTACAGGCCGAAGACAGGGTATAATGGCGCATATTGGAGGAGGCCTATGTCCAGCAGTGGACAAAGATATAGGCTGATGATGATGATGATGATGACAATGATACAGTCATTTAAAAAAAAAAGCTTATATGTATGTTCTATATAATGTATTCTAAATACACAGTATATCAGGCAATTGCAAAAGAAACATCAACGCTATCTAGCGAATGTAATGACGAAACTTGATACTAAGGTAGTCGTCATGAAAACCTTAGTGGGCGAATTCAATTAAAAATATAATGAAGCCCTCAGGTGCCTTTGAATGTAGAGGCTGGATAATTATAAGTATTATAGTAACGTCTCAAATGAATTCATGATGAGGTCTCATTTTGAATTTCATTTTGTAATTCTAGTCCTACTTTCATAACCTTCAGGTTTTAGTTAACTAAATGGAACATGATAACAAAATTAAAAGTTCTTAGTATTTGAAACATTAGGCGAGAACAAAGACTGTAGGATTATGGAAATTTTGACGACTACCCACGTACTGTTTTGACATAAAATATGTTCACACTGCTCATTACCTAACCCTTTACTTTATGTTTAGTTCCATCTGATATTGTGGGTTCATGGAATATCGCGTATTATCAGAATTAGGATTATGGAATTGGCATAAGATGATTTCACACTGCTCATTACCTAATCCTTTGCTTTATGTTAACTCCCTCTGATATTGTGGGTTCATGGAATATCGCGTATTATCAGAATTAGGATTATGGAATTGGCGTAAGATGATTTCACACTGCTCATTACCTAATCCTTTGTTTCAAGTTTACTTCCCTCTGATATTGTGGTTTCATGGAATATCGCTTATTATCAGGATAGATAACGCACGTGCTTGTTAACCTGTTTTATAAAAATACTAAACCAAAAAATAATAAAATTATCATTTTTCCTCTTTGTCGTAACAAATAAATTTGTTTCATGGTAATTTCTAAAGATTTATTTTTAACTCGGTAGCCTCTGTTTCTTTAATTATATAAAAAAAAACTTCAATAATTAAATAGAATACCAGATTATATTCACAATATTGTCTATATTTCATAACTAAAGACGCATTTAAAAAAAAACACATTGCGCCTTTATACCTGAAGGAGTAGGCAGAAATGCAACTAAGGCACTTTTCGCCATGTTTTCCGTCCCATGATGTGATAGGGGGCGAATATTGGAGAGTAAATACTCTGTATTAATAAACGTTTCCTCTTTCCACTATTCTTAAATAACAGAATAAATATATTCTTGTGTATGTGGATTATCTATTATAATTTATCTCTTTGTGTTGGACCTCATGTTTACTCTTATTGTGTGTAACATAAAATTATTTAATACACCTGTATCGGGAACAGAGATCCTATTCGCATATCGGACAAAAATTCTATCACTAATACGAAACTACATTAGTTCTGAATGCTATAAGCTCCTTTTTATTCAGGAAAAACCTTTTTCTTGCAGTCGTAGCCGTGGATAAGAACTAAAATACAAAATATATTCCAAAGATCTGCTATTTCTAAAGTTCAGGTACGACGTTTAACATGTTTATTTACTAACACAAACACATTTGATCCAAACACCGAACAACGAAACTACCATAAAGAATCAGATGAATCGCAACAATACAATTCATACACGGCAAGCATAACCTAACCTCATTGATCTCAGATAAAGCCCGCACACAATGATACCATTGTGTCAATCGAGTGAATAATTCCATTGTTACACCCTTATTCAATTAATCTGGGGTTCTACCGGTGTAGATGTTTTGTTTTCTCGTTATATTTGCTTCTTTGTAGGATTTAGTTTACGAAGGTCTTGTTTTGGAGTTGTACGACTGAATTTAAAGAGGTCTTCTGCCTAAGAATTACTGTTTCTTAAACCATATGACAGTTGAAAAGCAACCACATAATGCCTATTTATTATATTACGTTTTGATATTATAATTCTCATTGTTTTCTTCATGGTGACGAGGATGGGGGGGGGGGGGGGGGGGTGATGTTCGAGATGTTAACGTTACAATATATAACAAAATTTTGTATAATTGTAAAAAGTAATAGTGCTTATATTACAATCATAAGATGCTTACATATAAGGTACAAATTTGTAGCAGCCTGGAAAGATAGTATGTTACCATTATAAAAAAGGAACATTATGTATTGTATTAGTACCTAATTTTATTCCACTATGAAATACTAAAATTATATCTATTTTATTCTTATTGAATTATTTACTTTACTATCATAACAATTGTGATGTTTTATATAATAAAACTCCTCGTAATGTCAACTATAATTTTACCAACCCATCATCTTATTCAAGCATGTTTCTTCTAATTACTGACAGCGATCCCTCAAACCCTACTTCATTATGATTAACAAGGCTTATCTTATAAGATTTTTCCATTATGTCCGTATATTTATATATTTTCGCGGCTTCTATTTCTCTCTCACAATTATATCTCATAGACCACTAGTCGAGTTTTCTCTGCCCTTAGGGGTATCAAACCCGCCTTAAGATAGAACGTTTTTGGGGGTCAAAATATTAGCTTCGCTTTAATTAATTATATGAGTCTTATTGCGAATAAGTATAATACAATCATTGATTACAGAATCATGAATAAAGTTTGCCTGTTATGCTATATCAAATGTCATAGTTTTATTTATATTCAAATCGGATCATAATTATGTTTTTATGGTACATATTGCTGGTAGAAAAAGCCTTAGTAATTAATTTGCCTTTTTTCTTGGCCAATTGGCGCAAACGAAGAGAAAAAATATTATTTGTGGGTCATAGTTGTATTAAGAATTGAACCTGTGTACTTTCGTTCCAGTCTATCCTGTTACATGTTGTGAGTCGAATGCCACGAAGGTTTTTTACCTTGGTATACAAAAACACGTCTAATATTCCGATTGCTTTATATCGCTTATAGCAGTTGATTTGGATCAAGAATGCTTTTATTCAAATTGTTGCTTAATCTGCATTCCGTAGCCATGAAGTAAATAGTCAATCCTTCTGATCTACTGGAGCAAATAAATTTATATTTACTATAAAACGGACTTGTTTAAATTTAATAACCTAAATGTCTTCACCGCAAACATCTTACTTAAATGACAAAGTGTAAATCCAAATCAAGTAAGTCGTTCAATCGTTTAATCTTGGCGAAATTTTAATTGATTCCTTAAATAAACTCAATCCGAGGAAGCAATATTTCCGCGAGCTGTTCCGCAAACTCACTTCCCATTTGGTATTTCCAAAGCCCATCTCCGGGACATCAATGGAGACATCAATAAAGGTAAACAATTTATATGACAATAGAAATAACTTCCAGGCGCTGTGTCCACATAATAGAAATGTGTTTGTATTGACTCTCAATACTTAGAGGAATTGAAGGGACATAATGTTTATAGCATTCTTGGATTGGATGTTTGTATTTCAGACATACGTACTTGATTTTAGTACAGGTGTATTGTATTGGTGTTGTATAACAACAAACTGCTAATACTAACACGAAGGTATGCAGAGGCGCAACCAGGGTACCCAATTTTTGCCAAGTGTGTTCCGTGCCATGGTAGGGGGCGAGCGTATTGTCAAATCGGGCACAAATTTCAGACTCCAGGTTGATACTGAGCCGAAAAACCCAAATAGTACCGAGAATATTTTATACTTTCTAGTATATAATATAGCGAGCAACTTTATCCGTAGTAAAAACCCACAACAAGCTTGTATAATTTTGTTTGGATATCAGTCAGATAACATGACTTGACTACCGAGAATTCATAATACACTGCGTCAGATTTGTTGCTATTTTCTAGGAAAATATAGGTACAGAGGCATAGTTCGAGAATACTATCTGAACTTGCCCAAGGAACTGTTCCACCTTGAAGAATATTTTAAGGGACAGTTGACCCAGTGTAAGGAAACATAGTAAGATATTAATTAGCCGTTTAAAGTAATTGGCATTTAAGGCTATTACGATAAAAATATTTTTATGAAGATATTTATGACACCTTTTGCTATAAACACATTGAGCTATTGACAGACCGAGGCGATGTCATTGACAAGTCGTATATGTCGATTAGTAAAATATTAGTGAAAATATTTCTGTAGCCAGTGATAATTATTTTTATTTTCATCAAAATCACTTCAGTTCCTAACACTATTATTTATAAGATTTCCTGGCGATTACCAGTGGGTAAGCGACCAGTAAAAGTAATTCGAGTCTTATAAATATTTATTTACCGCTAGCACACTTTAATCCTCAAACTTCCAAGACTAAGCCTTCACTGAAGGATGTAGTCCAGCGGTAGACGTCAAGCCCGCTCATAAGCTTATGAGTGGCTTAAAAATTGAGTCCACTTTCAACGCGTAAGGCGGCAAAGCTGTTTAATGGAAGGGCGAGTTAGTTTATCGTCTAGTCGGATTCATGTTTCCGAAGTTGCACGGCTGACACTTTACTTCTCTACAGATACATACTAGAACAAATTCCTTGTGTTAAGAGCAGATAACAAAAATGTGTTTGTTTTTCTTCTTTAACTACAATTAAATGTAGTAACGGCTTGTTTAATAACTTCTGAGTAAATGCTACTTGTCGCATAAATGTATAAGCCAACTAATTACAAAAGTCACACTCTAATTTATGCTCCCAAATAAATGGTTATAAAATGAGGACTATCTTATAAAGTTTAATACGATAACTGTAATATAAAATGTATCTGAAACTTGTAAAATAGGCACATAAATTTGCAACTACCTTATTGTGTGGATTACTAGTTTATTAACATGTACTGTTCTTATTGGTTATTATTTACTTCATGTCTAAAATCATCTCAGCCACAGGAAGTCCACTGCTGAACAGAGGCCTCACCCAAGGATCTCCACGTCGACCTGTTGGAAGCGGCCTGCGTCGAACGACTTCCTACCACCTTAGCCAGGTCGTCCGTCCACCTTGTAGGCGGGCGTCCGACATTTCTCTTGCATGTACGTGGCCTCCACTCTAGAACCTTTCGACCCCAACGGCCATCGGTTCTTCGAGCTATATGCCCAGCCCACTGCCACTTCAACTTGCTAATCCTATATCATGTCTATATCATGTTATCTATATCATGTTATCCTATATCATGTTATATATCATGTCTAAAACTAAATCATATTCTGTTCAATTCTCTTCAATAAATCTGTTTTCACAGTATAGACAGGTCGGGTCGACCGGAGTAAGAACTGGATCAAAGAAAACATCGATAGCTATGCTATTAATGAAATTGCCTTATCCCAAAGAAACTAAGCCAATAGGGAAAGAATTTGGTTCAGTTTCAGTAGCTACTTGGATTTCTTTAAACCCTATCTAAAGTTATTCTATTAGAAATATAAATAGAAATAGTTTATTGAAAAAATAGACCTCCAGAGACTTAATCTTACTTAAAATAAATTTAAGTACAATTTAGCCGTTCAGTTATAATACAATTCATTCAATTGACAGAATAATTAGGTGCAATTTAATCACGAGACGAGCTTGCTGCTCGCATGATGGTAAGCGATAAAACCGCCCATAAACAGAAGCAACACCATACAGAACTATCTACGTTGTGTGATTTTTTGGTTTTCAATCTTGTGAAGATATGGTGTAGTTCTAAGTTCTATACTTAGGAACGATTTGTAATGTGGATTATTTAGAAACCTTTGAAATGTATGTAATTAACCTTTGAGTCCAACACAGCAGTAGCTTGTCTATCATATCAAAGGACAAAATAAGCCTAAGAATCGTAAATACTTACGTCTTTACTTCAGCTTAACAACCATGAGCTAAATTTATAATTATATTCTAGTGTTCTAAATTCAATTCTTGGAAAACTTCTAATTAATCCCAACGGGCGATAAGTCATCCGATCCGTATTTGATAAAGTCTGTAACCGAGCACGATAAAATTGCTTTCACGATAAATTTGTTACGACTATAGTTGGAGATGCCATAAACGGAACTTTTTTGTTTATAGCCAATGTTTATTGTACTGTTAAATTGTTCGTCCTTTGTTTCGTGTCTTTTATTAAGAGTATCACGCTATGTTTGTCTAGCGTAGACAGAAGCTACAACTGCTTATTGATTTTATTTTCTTGCACAGTAAGTTCTGTTATGAAGTATTTGGTATTGATTCCTATAGGAACATTGTTTTTTATACAAGCGCTCCTGACATGTATCTACCTACGATAATTTTGACAGCTGCACGAATGTTTTAATTTCTCGTATACTGAGAGGAGGAGTTGAAAATAATTAATAGTTTTTGTGTTAGTAATGCTTAATTTTTGTGGCAAGCAGAGTACACTATGAGGTTACCTATAGTTCCGGAGAGGCTTCACCTTGAAGTACGAGCTGTTGTTTGTTATTCCACTCCACTCACCATCCTGAGACATAAGACGTTAAGCCTTATTATGTCCAGTAGTTACATTGGCTATATAATTATATCATAACAAAATTTTAGAATATGAATTCCCAACACATCTTTATTGTTGAATTTGATCGCGCGCGTCCTATTATTCAAAGTACAGCAACGTGTTCAAGTAGATTCCATTGTGTTTGAAACTGTATTGAGTGGCAATTATCGGGTACTTACGTGTCACGTTCCCTCGTGTAATTTTTTATAATATTTTGTTTTATTAAAATATGTATAATGAAGCTGCTCTCAGCCGTCTGAGTGACTCCAGGGCTGAATATTGGTTGTCACCAACCAACAACCTGATTTCACTTCATCATTATCTACCTTAATATCGTTAATGTATTCTGAATTCTAAAGCGGCGATAGCCTAGTTGGTTGTGGAACGGACTGCCGAGACGATTGTCCACAGGTTCAAATCCTAAGGGCACACACCTCTGACTTTTCTAAAAAAATATGTGGGTATTCTTTGTGAATTATCGCTTGCTTTAACGGTGAAGGAAAACATCGTGAGGAAACCTGCATACCTGAGAAATTCTCTGTAGGAATTTTCGAGGGTGTGTGAAGTCTAACAATCCGCACTAGGCCAGCGTGGTGGACGAAGGCCTAATCCCTCTCAGTAGTAGAGGAGGCCCGTGCCCAACAGTGGGACAGTATATAATACAGGCATGATATTATTATTAATATATATTTTGAATTGCAATGTTCACCATGAGGCACTGAGTTAATATTGAAGGTAGAAATAGACCGTGCGGTGATCTGGCTAGTCTTACTAGCAATCGCATAGCAGAAATCTCTCATTCAATTAACCGGTCAACTGCTATTAGTTTGAAATATTTAATTTCTTTCAAAAAATCGACTTTATGAACAGTAAAATGAATAGCTTTTGTTCTGAATTTTATACGCTCGGCGATATTGAAGCTTGAAAAATATTCTTATTCATTCCTCTGGCATTATTATTGGCATCAGATGACCCATATTCTTCTCATTTGTTATTGAGCTATAAAAAAAGACTTTTTACTTTCTTTTTTACTTTCATCTACTGTCTGTCTTACCCAGTAAGGAAAAAATCATGTTACCCTACATTAATAATTATAGGTATAAAAGGAAAATGCTATAGGGTCATAAATTCCAAGCTAGCCTGAGGTAACGACCCATGGCACGTCATGATTTATACGAAGGCCATTGAGAGGGTTACTGTGTTTACTGGAATTTGGAGATCGGATAAGTTTTTGTCTCGAAACCTCGGCATCTGGATACTTAATATGTGTACGGCGTTCAAAATTTATGCGATTTCTTGACTTCTAATTAATTTTATGAGAATGGCTAATTCCAGCAGTCGTTTTTAGAGATAAACAAACACGTGCATTATCTGATGGTGTGTTTACAAGGGTTATTATGGCATAAGGCGGCGCAGCAAAAAAGTAGGTCAACGCGCACTCTACCTACCAATAGAATCATAGATGACTTGCCGACCTTAAACTAAAAGAATAAGAAGAAACGGGTGTGTTATAGAGCTCCCGAAATTTCATTCGCCGTACGAAACGTTGATTTCCTTCATTTAAGTCTACGCTATGGGTCATGGCTGGCTCGGTGACCTAGTTGTATTGCGTGTGCGGTACGTGATTGCTCTGAGGTTTCAGGTTCGAATCCTAAATCGGGAAAATTGACATTGGGTAATTTTGCGCAATCAGTCCGGAGTTCAGCATTGTGCCCAATATGCCTATACCCCCCCCCCCCCCCATCAAATCATGGAAGGGAACGGTCATGACGAAAAGTGGATGGCCTAGCTACACTTCTGCTTAACCAAAAATAAAGGCGTAAACGGCGTTATCGTAAATCCATATAAAGGTCATATTGTGACACACTAATAAATAGATGGATTATTTATTACGTAAAAAATTATTTTCAAATTTCCCAACGATTTTCATTCCTAATATAGAAGCAAAATTTCATGCTTTCTGATCAAAAAATCACTCGCTTTATTAATATTTCAAGCACTTTGTACTACAAAGATCAAAGGCATTAGATGTCATAAAATATAGAATGCTGATTGCTAGATTACGTTTAGTATTACTAATTTTGCAATATTCTAAATTGATTGAAACAAATGACCGTGCCTTGAATCTATTCTAGGTATTTAAATTAGAAGTTTAATGAGATTTAGGATTTAATTTTGAACCGTTTTCGGCTAGTCCGATGTGTAACGTCTAGTGACGCTTGTTAAAATGGCTTAACCATTTACTAGGAAATAAGGTCTTTTGTGAACGAGAATTTATCTGGCGAGGTATTACCGCTTATTATCTATGTATGGTATTAGGATGTCGAGGCATTATTTTAATTTAGGGGATAATATACGAAGTTGCGAGAGTGTGCCTAGCTATAATTGTATTTAATATACCGCGCCGTTCGATGTTCTTCGTATAACTCTGTGTCACTTATTATGTATAGCTAGGTAAATCCATGAGCATTTAGTAGCTGATTGTCTTTGTTAATAAATGCACGTCCTTGTACTCCGTAAAACAGTTTTGTTTATCCCTGAGGCTACCTAGCAACACTTTGCAATACTTTGCCAGTTAAAAAGATATTGCTTTGTCACATCACCTTGCTACATCCTCCTTGTTAGGATTTTAATTTAATACAGCTATAAATATAACCCGAATATTTTATGTAATAATTATCATGAGAATATAGAGTCGGCGGTACCTGAGCTGATTCTAGTTGGGGGCCTGCTTAATTTTTCAAATAATTGCCAACATGTTAAGGAACGATCTTTGATAATGATTAAGGTACACAGCTGCATAGAAGGGAAAAAAAGGATAGTAAAATATAATATTTATAATGATTTCTTATGTTTACGCGAATGTTAGACATTGAAATTAAACTAATTTGAGTCAGTCAGTCCCCCCCTGTGACCATGAAGGCTGCAAAGTCTTCGAAACGTCGGGAGAAAATAAAATACTAACACCGCGATAGAATCCGAAAATTAGTTTAATTTCAATATAATATTTATTTAATAAGGCATACACAAACAATAACAATATTTTATTGTGTACTATCTTTAATGGGAATTGGTGGCCCTGTCAATCCACAAGGCTTCCTTATTCGCGACTGATTACCACCACCGCAAACAAAACTGAAATTTAAAATAAATTAGTCGTACGTGTTGAAATTGTAACAAAATAATTATAACATGTACTAGTTATAACTGGTTGTGTGCTGACTTGAGAATTAGTTGATATGAATTTTTAAAAATTCAGTGCGTTGTCGCAACTCAAGCTTTTGAGTATAATAGTTCACCTTTGTCCTGCTATATAAAAGATCGTAAAAGCCAAAAAATAGGTTTTGAAACATACGTAACATGAAGGTACTTACTATTCACAATCCCCTTGGGTAAGTTAGTTTAAGCGATGACCCCAGATGGGACAGATTAATTTGGAAAACGTCTATTCAAATGTAACGAAATGGTCTCCCTTCATTACCGGAGCGTCTTAGCGCTAAAGTAGGTCAGTATTTTTGTACAAGTGATCAATTTTCCATTGTTTATAAATTAGACATTTGAGGAAGATTGACGCGAGTTCCTATTGTTTTAAGGAATAAAATTCATTGTTTCGCATCTGAATGATGGGATAAATAAGTTATTACATGAAAATAAAATTTAAATAATTCGATTTACATTATAATCTTAACAATAATATGCCCTAAGGCCTTGTTGTTCAGTCAAATGGAAAATAATATGTCCGATATCCTCCAACCACTTAAATTATAGCTTTCAATTCCATTTTAAAAAAATACAAGTTCAATTAAATACCAATTTATCTACATTTTTTAAGGCACGCAATGTTATCTTCCTAAAAATATGGAAAATTATTCATGAAGCGAAGTTTAATCAATCATTTACTTTTTCCTGTGAGTCGCAAGATCACTTTCTGTTGTAAAAATAATAAAGTAGGTTTTCCAATATTAACAATTTCGTTTCTAACAAAAATAATCAGTAATTTCTTTGGTTAAAGATGGTATCCGACTTTATACCAATTGTGTGGAGTTTTTATATTGCTTAAAAAAAATACTTTTTTTTTTATAATTTACTATAGTCAATTTTCATGTTATAAGGCAGCGCGACTGTCTGTTAAGTAGCAATTTTAGGCTAAACTGACTTCAAGAATTAAATATTATCTCACGCTTTTGATGAAGCATAAACAAAACCTGAGAATTCGCGATAAGAATTTCGAAGGTGTGTAACCCTAACCAAGTCATTAGAAATGAATTACACACCTTTGAGACTAATTAATTTTAAAAGACTTGCTCTCGACGAATCACGTACGCCAATTCGCTATAAAAATTTCGCTATTATAAATTTATTGTCTTCTGACATCAGCTCTTATAGAAACGTATAAAACCTTGCACAAAGGCTACGTCAGAACCTGTCAATTAGACAATATCCATCCTAACCCTACATCCGATTCCCGTTCCAAAAATCCCGCAAATCCACGCCCACGTTTAAACCCCACACGAATGTACTACAAAGGAATGTACTTCAAAAAATCTTTTTTCACACTTTTTCCGCACTCGCTTGGTAACTAAATTTTCTGTGTTGGCTAGATCGTTAACAGGATAGAATATACGTCTTTTTTGTATTGATTAACTTAGATCCGCAGGTGAGAGCAAAATAATACAAACAAAACTTCCTTTCTATGTTTATTCACAACGCATGGCCTACATCCGCCCGTGTATACGTAATGTACTGTACAGCAACTTACAAAGACGTTTATCTTAATATTTTACCGGAGTTCTTAATATTTTTTTATATTAAATTTATAAAATTCGTCACTTTATAATTATACTTAATA
Organism: Manduca sexta; assembly: GCF_014839805.1. NCBI lineage: Eukaryota > Metazoa > Arthropoda > Insecta > Lepidoptera > Sphingidae > Manduca > Manduca sexta. Next base: position 15,081,733 of record NC_051142.1, read on the forward strand.
GTGACGAATTAAGTAAGAACTAATCTATTGCAAATGCTTTGGTTAAACTTTTAAAAAGAACTGCCTTTGATGGCCAATTAAATAAATTATTATTGTTTTTCGCTCGTAAAAAGCTTTTCCTGCTACAAATTATCCTAAAACAGTACAACCAGCGCCATCTTTTAAAAATATGATTAAAAACCTCTATTACTTCCCATGAGAATTAATTACTGGGATAAGAAGTAGCTTATGAATCAATCCAGAACTCGGTCTCTTCGTTAAGTGTAATTCAAATCAATTCAATTCTTTCTGCGTTTACTTCTTACAAATATACAAACATCTAAACATTTTTGAACACTTTTGCATTCAGGTTGTAGTAAGTATTATAAATGTTAGACAAAAAATTCTATTGAACAAAAAGTTCTTAATGGTGATTGAACGTTTTAAACGATATTTGCTTTAAATCTGAAGTGCAACTTTGTAACAATATCAACTTTTCGAAAACCCAATACACTTACTACAGCATTTAAAGAGTGCAGCCGTGAGCCGACTTCCGTAGAACAAGAGTACTTAATCCCAATAATGGAGTGGCGTACTGTTCCTCCGCTCTCTGTGACCGGGCCACGGATATTGATTTTAATTTTGTCCCGTGTGTGCCGCGGCCCCGTTCTCGTTCTTCTTTTATACGAATGTTTTCGTTGTTTTTGTTTGTTTTTCATATCTAGTGATATGGCGTATAATGAAACTGGACACTAATGTTCCAAACTTCCGCATCTCTACTAAGAATTTACTATTACTGTTAATTTAAAAAAAACAGTTTTTTGTTGACTGCATTATAGCGAAACGACGCTGCCGCTGAATCTGGTCTCGCCTTTAGTGAATGACGATAACTTTATGAAGTCTAAAATGGAACATCCACACCAATTGTAAAATATCACTACGGTCAGACTACATCGTCGTCTAAATAGAAACTATGTAGTTATAGGTCGGTTTATATTCAGAACCGCCTAAAAGCCCAATGTGCGGAATCACGCCTAGCGGCAGCAGGCAGTTTGAGACAGCGCTGTGATTTAATATCAGCCCTGTGTTATATAATATCCCACTGCTGGGCAGGGGCCTCCTCTACTACTGAGTGGGATTAGGCCTTAGTCCACTACCCTGGCCTAGTGCGGGTTGGTAGACCTTATCTAGCAAATTAGGCTATGATTTCATTTAGCCAATTTCATAAAAATCTATGGACCTCTAAAATTCGTTTCAATTGAGGTTTGAATACAACAATATCTGGCAGTATGCATGAAGCCTTATTTATCTAAGATATTCCTAGCAAAATAAAACGTAACATTCACCATATTTGTCTGCTACATATATGTTTGTATATATCTCATAAAGCCATAAAAACAATACCATAAGGCCCCTTAACCTCATCAAATACGATTCTGCTGGTAACATAAAAATACCTTCACAGCACCCAATTTAGGAAAGGTGAATTTTATAATATCGGTAGCAGACATATTTGGGTCGCAGTCGAGTGCGTGAGACGAGGTTAGGGTTGCCAGGCGTCGGGTTACGGTCTCTGATACGGTTTGGCTATTCATGAAAATATCTACGTTCAATAAAACAATATTTATTACCAAATATGCCGGCGTAATTGTGTCGATTGGCGAAGTGGAGGATACTGTATCTTACCGTCAGTATAATGTTGTGGAGTCGCTTTACAGTTAGCATAGAGATCTATAAAAAAGTAATTTGTTGGCATATCACGTATAAATTACTTCACTTTACTTCATTTTTATGGATGTTGTTATTTCGACTATAACCATATCATAAGTAATTGTTTGCTGTCAAAATCCAAATTTAATTTTACTGTATTTTTGGTACTACAAATGATTAATGTTTTTAGATTTAAATTGGAAATAGGGCACAATATTTGGATAGAGCCTTATTTCAACAGCGCTATTATTTTGAAATCGTGAAAAACCTACTTATTTCTCAGCTGCCTCGTCTTGTCCTTGCCTTGTCACTATAATATCCGGTTAAACTGGTCAGTATAGATTTCCCATTTTAAGATCTGGCAACCCTAGGCTCGGGGCTGGACTAAATATATAATGCGGTTTTTATTGAGCCTTACTTGCGACAAAAGAAAATTTATTATCTTACGAAAATGAAATATTTATGTAACAAAGATTTAGTATGGACCTACGCCATGCCAAGATTTTTTATATACATACATATGTAGGTATATGTGTATAACTGATTAAGAGGCAAACAGGTCGCTTGTCTAATAGTAAGCGCTACGCATATATTGCCGCAGTCTAGAATTTAGAATTATGGCTTATTACATTACGCTCTTATCATTCCACGCATATAAAAAGTTCACAAAATGAATTGCATAAAACAAGAATATATTCATATTTAATATCACATCCTCATCAATCATTCAGGTCCTTTGTCCCCTAGATGGGGCTAAGGGTCATCCACATTGACTTCATACCGCACGGTCTTGAGCTGCTTGCTTGATTTCGCTCCAAGTCTTCCCAACACTTTTCGCTTTGTCGATCGCAGTGCGCCAGGTTTGTTTAATACGGGCACGCTTACGCTTTCCTTGATAAATGTAAATCACACCCTAGCATAATATAAGTAAAGTTAAAAGTCCTAGAACACAGCGGCATCCGATCATTTGTGCGATTTTACTATTAACACGATGACAACTCTACAGAATATACCTTTCACATCCCCAAATACAACCAGTTGTATGCAACCGCGTAAATCAAAACCGCAGTATTGGGGACGTCATTACGATCAGTCGTTTCACTGGTCATTAGGGCAGTGGATGCGGAAATAAGTTCGTGATACAACGCTGGCCGGCCTTAACGGTTTTAATTAAGTCCCCTTATTATCGATTCGATGTATGTACACGATCATTATTTTCACATTTAGACTGCCTTGTGGTTTGTATAATAATTTATGGATTATGATTAAATTTTAGTTTAGTTTAGTGTTTTTTTTTCGCTTTATTGATGCATCAGGGAATTCAAAGGATGTCCGGTAATCAATTTTTTGTCGGAGTGCATGTTTTTATGAAGCTCACGTAAATAATAATATTTTAAGTCTCTCTATAAGACCAAAAAAACATCAATAGTTCTTGATGCCCAAAATTCATGATAATCGTATTGTTCCTGTGGACTAATGTGTTCCCCGAGCAAAAGGCTGTGCTAACGTTGCGCTAACCGTATTTTAGAAGCTATCCATTCAAAATTTATAATAGATATAAATAAAATGTTATCTTTACTTTAGTTGCTCAATTAAAAAAAAATGTGAATATTGCTTCATTATTATCATAATGATAATGCCACTAAAATTGTTGATTTTGTGCATGTCCTTCTCAGTAGATTTTAATTCGCAACCAACTCTATTATATCGACAACTCAATACAGAATATTTTGGGCGTTTAAAATTCTCGAAAATACATAAAATTGTTTTTTTTTTAAGCAATTATTCGCGGTCTTGCATGTTCTCGCCCGTAACTCATGCGCCGTAAATGTATGGAACGAATAATCAAGGCCGTTTGCATGGGGTAGGACCTTAAGAACTTTGTTACTAATAATATTTAGCGGAGTATTTAACGATATATCACTTGGTAGCTATTACCAAGTGATATATCGTAGACAGTCCACGAAATAAAAAACATTGCTTAAAAATTAAATCTAGTAAATAAATAGAATTCTATAATATTTTTCGTCCTTAACGAATCAATAGAGAATTTAGTAATTTGACTCAACACGGAACAAAGCTGAACCCCAAAGGTCGTCAATCCCAAGATACATTATGCCCATTTCCAAACTTTTTAAAATCAACCAGCCTGGCGTCAAAATTTCAGCTTAAATCTAAAAATTAATGAGTGCGCGTTGGCTCTCTCGATGATAAATATTAAAACGGTGCCCAAAATTCGCGGACTTTTCGGGGATTTTTCCAGTTCATTAATAATGGATAGGAGTCCCGAGAGTCGGACAGATGAAATTTTAACACGGCTCACGAATCAAAAATGGATTATTAAAATCCCCTTGTTATTTGTTTTTAATATCATACGTATGTGTCTTTGAGCCGCTTATTTACTGAGCCCGCTGAGGATAAAGGGAAAATAAAGCTATCTACAAAATCACATTCTTTTAACAAAATTATTTTCAACGAAATGAAGGAATTCTTGAAACAGATTTATTTCTCAAACAAATATCAATAAAATATAGCTACAGAGCTATATTCTATAACGATGTAAACAAATAGTTGAAAAAAATCATATTTCAAACGCATACAAAGACATCTAGTTAGTTTGTATAAAAATGTGCAACGTAAACGCGACCATTTATCAAAGTCCGAATGTGCGCTCCAGGCGTCGCGGGTATAAAAACACGTCATCTAGCACTGCCGTGCTTAAAGATATTTATTCTAATGTACTCTAAATTACGTATATTTTACTAGAGTTTATTTGCAGATAAACCAGTGTCCTTTCTAGGAATATTATTCGTACTGTATATTTTTCCGATGATTCAGGACAGGTCTTTATTTCATCTGTGGTTAAGTTAAGGGTCTACTTACAGTGGCACATTGAAAGCGAATTCACAGCGAGTCGAAGGCGCTACGGGCTCATCTACTATTACAAGGCTGGCTTGCAAAATCTCTCACTAAATGTGATTAACATTAAATATGTTTAAATCACAGTGCTGTTTTCATCAACTCTTAATGAATGACAATGGTAGCACGAGGTTTCAAATGTGTTTAGCGCTAAACATGTTTAGTAAGTTTTGCAAGCCTTACACTGTTAACTTTACCTAACCAAGGTTGAAACAACAGCCCCTTGTTTATAATACACAATTCTTACTCAGGTTAGTTCTATCAGAGCGACACTACTGAGTAGCAATAGAAAAGCTACTGAGACTACGAGAAAACTACAAGCGTATAAAAACAATCTGTTTAATATGAGATTTTCCAATATTTTTATATTTTATGGACACTACACAGTTTATATTTATAAACTGGTTTATAAAACCGTCCCTTCCCGTTATGAAAGAACTAGGGATTGCAATCCGGTCCGGCGGATCCGGTAATCCGGCGGATCCGGTACGTTTTCGTTGCCTACCGGATCCAACAATATCACCGGATCCGGTGGCCGGATCCGATATATTAAGAAAAACGTAATTTCTCTTATCAAAACCGTGCGAAAGTACTAAAAACTTAAGAAAGAAATGAGCGCTTATGAAACTGAAGGAGATAGAGGGAAATACTTGTCTCTAATATATGACTTTTTGACTTTAGTGAAACCAACCAGTGTTGAAGCTGAAAGGGCTTTTTCGGCCGCTGGTTATATTTGCAGTTCCTTGAGAAGTAGGCTAAAAGATGATACTATTAATACAATTTGTTTTCTAAGGGCGTATTTCCAACAAGAAAAGTGATCTGTGCTGTAATGAATGCATGGGTATAGTATCCATAAGCTGTTGATTTTGGAAATTTTAATTTGGATTATAGAAGAATATGATGTAGATTTAATTTAGTTTTTATGAACGGGTTTAACTTAATTTAAACCATAAATAATTCACTGTTGTTTGTAATCTTTGAGACTGATTATTATATAATAACTGACTGATGATAATTATAATTAAATAAGAGTTGATTTTCGCACAAAATCGTTTCTATTTTTCCCCGTAGATTATTCCTTATATTATGCCATGAAGTTAGAAATATGCGCTATGTTGCACACCCAAAATACTAATCCGGATCCGGCCGGATCCGGCGGAATTCTCGTGATTCCAGCTGAATCCGGCCGGATTTAAGTTTGTACCGGATTGCAATCACTAGAAAGAACCACGAAATAGGTAATCAATAGTGACCTGAGTGACCGATAGCAGAATCGGTCTATTGTCGCAACTAAAATTCCATTATTGAACGTAAGGACGGATTTTAGGAACAGGTATGTGGGTTATGCCCCACATTACGCTCATGCAAACAGGTTTTAATTTAGCTATATTCATATTGTTTAAAATGCTCCTTTTTTATTTTTAAGTAACTACATTTTACTACACATAATTATTATAAAACACACTTTGAATTACAAATAATTATTATGTATTCAGATTTTATTAGCGGTATGCTAGTGGTTTAATGTAAGCTATTATGCTCCAATATTCGTGATCCTAAATATTTATTTGTTTATAACGTTCCTACGTAAAATAAAAATATGGTTTTAATAGTCAATGATCTTAGTTTAATGGGCATAGCATGTTTTTGTTATCAAACCATGCAATTACTAAACTAATTGCACCGAATCATGAATTAAGGAATGTCGAAAGTTTTTAAAACAAATACGGAATGAATTTATGGCTTTATACAAAAATAATTATGTGACTTATTACAAAATGGAAAGAACTATATGTTACACTTTTTTTAAATGGGTCCATTACAAGGAAGACATTTGTTAGTTTTTTTTACCTTAACAGGCGACAACGTTTTCTTTGGTACATTACTTAACATGCTCGGCAGTACATTACTACAAAATCACGTAGCACATTAACTCTTTTAACCCTCTTGTATGCTATTTCTTATGAAACTACTTTTAAATAAATTAAACTAGACCGCAGTAGCGCGAGGTGACATATTCCGAAAGGGAAACTGTCATAATATAGTACTATGAATATGCATTGATGCGGTCTGCAATCTTTCTAATGATCAATAGATTTTATATAAATTACGGGTAAAGGGAAAGCGACAGGAATAGAGTTGTATGGACCCATCGCTATGGACAGATCGTACAGTCAACCACAAAAGTAGCTGAACAAATTTGACATTACAAATCGCCTTTAAACTTTTGTGTCATCAACAAAAATAATTATTTCTTTTTTATTTTATTTTATATAAATAAAATGGTATATTTTGATTGAAATGATTGCGTAGAAGTATTTTTAAATTTGGAATTTTTTCAGCTACTTTTGTATCTGACTGTACCTTATACGCCCTGGGAGCCGCAAACAAAATTTAGTTTCATAAACAGTCAATCGAAATGATCACTTTTTGTTATATATCTACAAAAGGATTTATTTGTTTTTCGTCACCCTCTTTTATTAGCACCCCCAAAACCCCTCCGGGATCCGTCCACTGCGCAGTCATTAATGGATTTCGAAGTCAGATTAACCGGATCGTAAATCAAAATCTGTTTCCATTTAGAGTCGGTATCGCGCGTTCATATCGGATAAGCTCGCATAGCGATTGGCTTTATTTGAATTGAGTATGGAACGGGGGGTTCGCGAATTGGATTGATTTACTGAGTACGTACCTTTGAAATTGACAGTATCCTCCGGTTTTCACATTGTGGTTGGTAGGTTTTGAATCGGTCAATAGATCAACGAAGGAAACCCTTTGGAATAACAAACTTAGTTAAATTCTAATAATTTATTTATTGAATAGTATCTATAATAGGCAAATTAAAAAGATAAATAAAAAGTTTAAGAGCCTGTTTCATAAGGTCGAAGTAAACTTTCTTTGATAATTATCGTATACTTCTGGACTTAACAATGGACTGGCCTTAACACTTCATGCCTCAGGATGGCGAGCGCAGTGGAATACCAAACAATACTTTGTAATTCAAGGTGTTGGATGGTGTTTCTTCTGTTTATGGGCGGTCGTACTGCTTGCTCAGGCGAACGGCAAGCTCGTCTCGTCATTCAAAGCCATAAATAAATGTGATTAGTACTCATTTTATAGCCATTTATTCGGTAGCACAGATTAGATGTGACTATTGTATTTGGTCTTCTTATACATTTATATGACTAGGAGCATTTATTCAGAAGTTGTGAAATAAGCATAAAAGTGTTTTTACAGTTTCGAGCTTCAAAAGGTTGCGTCGTGAGCTTAACCGAGTAATGAGTTTTGTAAACCTTTTATTACAAATATGCTTTCCTTTTATATTTCATGAAGAAACTCACATTGTATATTTGCTGCGTAGTTATGCATGCTGTATTTAATTCTAAATCGTTTAGTCATGAATCAGAATAACAGCTATTTTGATTACTACACACACTCAAGCAATTCCCGTTGATAAAGGCATATTTTATTTAAAATTTCGTATTCTACATGACGTATGGCATTATTGTCCAATTTAGGACAGATTCTAATTACTTCGTAAGACTTACTTTGAATTTTCCAACCCATGGATCGAAACAAAAACCTCAATCGTTTGCAGCCAAAATCAATCAGCCTGCCGCCGTCCATTGCTGAACATAGACCACAAGTCAACGCCAATCATTCAGATATGGAGCAGCCCGCATCTATCCTCTACCTACTACCTCTTTCAAGTCGTCGCGTCGGTCCATCGTGCAGCAGGGCGTCATACACTATGTCTACGTAATCGCGGTTTTCACTCCAGCACCTATCTGCTCCACCGTCTGCATCCGTCTGCAGACTTAGCCGAAACATTTCCACTTCAATCTAATTTAAATTTTGCAGCCAAAGTAATAGTATTAAAATGCTATTTATATTTTTTCGAAATTCACATCAATTACCATAAAATTCACAACTGATTGGACACAGTAATTATTTTAATGTAAACGTTGCGAATAATATTTTTCTACCAATGCCCGTTACTGCAACCTCTATTCTCATGCAAGAACGTTTAAAATGCAAAAACATCCCGGGATGGAATTTAAATGGACGCATAGAATCAAGTCATAAAATAAACCTCCAACCAACATTTATAACACAGTTCCACCAGTCGTAGAGAAGCAACGTTCATTTTATAGAATTTTTAGTGTATTAGATATTTTAATATACATTTATGAATCACATAATCTTGACTGTAATGTTGCAACGTCCAAATAATATTTGATGATTACATTTAATTTATTTTTGTCTGCTGTGTTTCGATTTATAGTTTGCTGCTTACGTATTTTGTTATTATAATCATCGAAATAAACCTAGTTTTGGGATTTTATAGCTATTTTTACACTTATTTTACTCATTAAACTTTTAAATTTGACGTAGTAATTAAAATTGTCGTTCAAAATTCTGAATGTCCTTCCTTCTGCTAAATAAAGACGTATCATTTGTTCGTAACATACTTCAGTTTCTCAAAAACACAAAAACAAGTCAACTCATCAGCTCCAAGTTCATTGCACTCTATTTTCACTACTGACAGTATTCTCAACGTCATTGGACGTCGCCGAGTGAATGCGTTGCCACGAGGCGTGAGACCGCAATTTCCCAGCGAGCTCCCATTCAGGCCATAAAGCTGACTGGACTAGACTAATGGCAAATATGATTGGATAATGTCCGTGTTAGAACGTAATATAGATAGCTTCTGTGGAGTAGATGAGTCTTTCAACAGCTGGTTTTGAACAGTCGCTAGGTAAAATGCAATATGCAGTTTATGTGTGCGATCTTAGAGCATCGTAAGTGCGATTGCTCTTTGAAAGGTAATTACGGAGTTCAAACGAAAATTAAATTACAATATTGACGTATATTCTTTAGACACGACAGTCCATATAAACTATTTGTTGAAAATCTGAACTAAAACTTCACTGTTATGTTATGCAGTTGAACAACAAGTAATTGTACTTATTTGACTAATATTTTTATTCAAATCTAGGTTTACACTTAGACTCGAGTTTCTATATCATGAGCGCCAATCCATACACAACCACAAGCGTCAATATTGACCATGTTAAAGTCAGTTTGAATGGATTTCAGTTCAAATCAGTTGAACACAGTGAATGTTCGGAACGTCAAATCTAGTACGTAGTACATTATATCGATGACTAATATGAACACAATATTGAAGACAAATATTCTCTCCAAAACCTTAGCCATATCTATAGTATTATATAAAGCTGAAGAGTTTGTTTGTTTGTTTGAACGCGCTAATCTCAGGAACTACCCGTCCAAACTGAAAAATTCTTTTTGCGTTGGATAGCCCTATGTTCGTGGAGTGCTATAGGCTATATATCATCACGCTATACCCAATAGGAGCGGAGCAGTAATGGCTAATCTCAGGAACTACCGGTCCGAACTGAAAAATTCTTTTGCGTTGGATAGCCCTTTGTTCGTGGAGTGCTATAGGCTATATATCATCACGCTATACCCAATAGGAGCGGAGCAGTAATGGCTAATCTCAGGAACTACCGATCCAAACTGAAAAATTCTTTTTGCGTTGGATAGCCTTTTGTTCGTGGAGTGCTATAGGCTATATATCATCACGCTATACCCAATAGGAGCAGAGCAGTAATGGCTAATCTCAGGAACTACCGGTTCGAACTAAAAAAATCATTTTGAATTGGATAGCCCTTTGTTCGTGAAGTGTTATAGGCTATATATCATCACGCTATGACCAATAGGAGAAGAGCAGTAATGGCTAATCTCAGAAACTAGGAGTTTGAACTGAATAATTCTTTTTGTGTTGGATAGCCCTTTGTTCCTGGAATGCTATAGGCTATATATATCATCACGCTATGCCCAATAGGAGCGGAGCAGTAATCGTCTAATCTCAGGAACTACCGGTTCGAACTGAAAAAATATTTTTGTGTTGGATAGCCCTTTGTTCCTGGAGTGCTATAGGTTATATTATATATATATATCGTCACGCTATGACCAATAGGAGCGGAGCAGTAATGAAACATGATGCAAAAACGGGGACAATTTATTAGTTTTGAGAGCTTCTGTTGCGTGCGCTGCGTAAACGGTTAAAGTTATGCAACAATAATGTATGACGGGATTGTTCTACAAAAATATATCATAAAACAAAGTCCCCCGCTGCATCGGTCTGCCCGAACGTGTTAAACTCAAAAACTACCCAACGTATTAGGATAAAATTTGGTATAGAGACAGTTTGAGACCCTGGGAAGAACATAGGCTCCCGGGAAAATATATAGCGTGACTTTTATAACGGAAAACTTTAGCCCGAAAAACTTTATAACGCGGGCGGAGCCGCGGGCAAAAGCTAGTGTATAAATATAAATAGAAGTGGCGGCTAACAGCACAAAATAAATTTCAAAGACGCATTTAACGACATTACAAACCGTAACCCAGTATCGAAAACCATTTTAACAAAATGCATTTACGTTAAACTAAACGAAATCAAAGAGTCCAATCGATTCACAACAAAATGTCGTTAGCCGACAAAACCGTTTAGGACGTGGCCGGCTCACATGCCGCCGGACGTCCGGCATGCCCGGAATACCGGAGAAAACATTCTTTGCAGGGTTGAAAGGAGAAAAGGGAATGTGTTTGATAGAAGGGTGTATTACTGTCAAGGGTATGGGATTGAAACTTGAATGTTAATCTGAAAATAATGACAATATTTACTCATTCATATTTTTACGAAACGAATTGGTAGCCTAATCGTAACTATTATTACTGTCTAAGTATTAATCAGTATACCTACAAGAATCTTGAAATTGAATTTCAAGGTTAACAAAATGATTGCATTCTGATCTTTAGTGGCATCTTCAAAGCCACACTGTTATTTTATTACTGTCGAATCATTTAAAAAAAGTGGTAGAGAATTTAAAATCCTGATGTAGGTGTTGATTTTAACGTCTTCTTAATAATATTAATAAAATTAAGCAAGCACTATGATGAATCGCGTGAGCCATTAACTTTGTAATTATCCTAGAGGGAATTAACTACTAATTATAAAAAGTCAAATTTGCATTTCTAATTAACTTTCATAATTTGGTACTTAATTAGTTTATGAAACATAATGAGTTTAAACAAAGCTCTAGTTAAATACATATTAAAAGAGAGATATAAAGCAAACGGCACAAAATAAACATTACAACTTTAATTATCATTTATTTTTATGAATTAATTATACCTATATACTAAAGGTATGAAAGAGACTTAATGTCCAAGGCATTTTTCCCAGTTAACTTTTAGATTATACAAAGACTTAAAAAGGATATAACTATTCAAGTAAGTAAATAAACATTTTGTAATCCCTCTGCTATACTAAGAGCCTATATTACATACTTTCCCACGGATGGGTACTAGCCAACAGACAACTAAGAGATTGCATAGCTCGCGCCATCTCAATACATGTTCACATATTTTACATATCAGTACAATTCCTAGCACAATACTTAATTACTAAATAAGACCGATGCTACATCTGGAATTTGTTCCCAATATGGCGATAGGCTATCTATCACGTCATGAGTCGAAAAACATAGTGATGCCTACGTTGCACCTCTTTTATCCTTTACTCCGTAAAGGATAAAAAAGCCATGATGTACGTTCATTGGATAGTTCGTAAAAGAATTTACTAATATTATCTGCATACAAATATTTGTAAAACTAATTCTCTATGCTAAGAATAAACTCACGTCTTCCGTCTCGATAGTCTCTCCCCGTTTGTTATCGCTGCTATCATCTCTATTTGATATAATATCCCGCATCCATTGTTTATTAGAAAATTTAAATATTCATCCATCGAAGTCAACGCCGATCCGAAAAACCGGAACGGTTCCCGCTTGTTAACCTTGCAATCATCTCCATACGATATATTATCCCGCATCCATTGTTCATTAGAAAATTTAAATATTCATCCATCGAAGTCAACGCCGATCCGAAAAACCGGAACGGTCCATGTGAGCCTCGCATCGGTATCGTGCCCCAGTTCGGGTATTGTGTCGGGCGACTTATCTGAGACTGAAAACCGGGCGCATTGTGCCCGCCCATGTATAAAAGGGATCCGAATGATAACTCAGAATAGATCCATCTTTCAAGATATTATTTTAGATATTCGGCCGCGAGTTCGATGTGATCTTTCTAGATTGTGAGTTTTTAGGCTTATGACTTAAATATTTTTTTATATAAATGGTTTTTATATAAATGTATACAGTTTGTAGTGCGAAACGCTCGCCTATCACATCATGCACTGAATATAATAATATCAGCCCTATATTAAATACTTGCCCACTGCAGAGCACGGGCCTCCTCTACTACTGAGAGGGATTAGGCCTTAGTCCACCACGCTGGCCTAGTGCGGATTGGTAGACTTCACACACCTTCGAAATTCCTATAGAGAACTTCTCCGATGTGCAGGTTTCCTCACGATGTTTTCCTTCACCGTTAAAGCGAACGATAAATTCACAAAGAATACACAAATGATTTTTAGAAAAGTCAGAGGTGTGTGCCCTTGGGATTTGAACCTGCGGATATTCGTCTTAGCAGTTCGTTCCACACCCAACTAGGCTATCGCCGCTTAACTTAACGCACTGAATATAGATGGCTAAAAATGGTTGCAGAAGTTGCGCCTCTGCCTACCTCTTCAGGGATAAGGGAGTGAGTGTGGTTATAGTTTATACATTTCTCATAGTGTAAGTTTTACAGTAGTTAGGGGCCGTTCAAGTATTACGTAATGCAATTTTTGAAGATTTTTGACCCTCCCACCCCCTATGTAAGGCGCCGTAACGTTTTCCTGTAGCACCCGCTCCCCCTCAAAAAGTTATGTAACTCTAAAATTACATTTTTCGCACAGTACCTGAAAATCGCTAAAGTACCTTTGTTATTGTTTTAAAATAAAAAATCCAATACCGCGTTGTTCGAACTCCCGCGGCCGTAACGCATAGCAACGTTTAAATGACCCCCCCTTCCCTCCAAATTGCGTTACGTCATACTTAGACGGCCCCTAAGTTGAATAACGATGAAGAACCAACGGTAAAATTCGCATTTCCATTTTGAATTGTCCTATTAAAAATCAACTGTACGCATAGTATTTACTAACATTAGATACATTGAATGATTTTTATAAATGTTTATTAAACAATATTTTCTCTAATTTTTATAATCTATTGTTACGTAAGCTATATTGTTCCAATACCAGGGGAATGGTGTAGGCATGATTGTCTCGTTACGTCTCCCGAGAGGAATGGAGGTAACAGGCATAAGGAACCATTTACATAATATAAGCTAATCATGTTATCGTAATAAGAAAATTATGTAAAGTTTTCGGTTCTACAATCAAGATTTTTTTTTTCTATAATTGCAGTCTTATAGAACAATTAATGGATAGTAAAAACCTATAGTATAAATGAATAATAAATCTAAATGAACACATAACACCTTCTATTAAAATAAAGCCTTTGTTCAGGCGTGTCAATAACATTAAAAACAATTAAGTTCATTCAAAAGTGGAAAATTAATATTTGTTTACATAAAATTAATATCACAGAATTATTTTTCTTTATTCAAAAACTCTCTCTCTCTCTCTCTGTTTCTCTCTATGTCTCTCTCTTTAGTTCCCTCAAAATCTTCGCCATCAAACAGCGATAATTTACCTCATTTCCTTCAACAAACCAAAACATCGAAATTCGCCCACACGAAATCATAATGACTTAACTAAGCCGCAAACGATAGAGTTGTTTATGTGTTCAAATTATGCGTTTAGCATGTCCATTCGCTGGATATTAGTGGCGATGTTATGCAAATCAGTGCAGCAGGGGGCTTGTCGCATGCTAATTATATGTGACGTGTGTCCGTTTATGTCCATTATGGTATAAAGGTTTTTGTGTCATATTAATCTTGGAAGAAGAGATTGTGTAGGCTGGAAACTTCTACTAAGGGAAATATTGAATGAACTGGTGAATGATTTTTAATACGAACAATTTCTAAGACGTTAAGCACGTTATCTGTGAAGGTAAAAAAAAATATCGTGCTGTGGTTTATTTTTGGGGTTTAAGATGCCTAGCCCGAGGAATTTAGCATTTCACTTGTGGTAGATCTCTCATATGTGAGACTCCACCTGGTTGGTACCACCGCAATGTATACTTCTGCCGCCAAGAAGCGGTGTGTAGTCATTGTTTTATTGCTTTGAATGACGAGCCGGGCTTTCCGTTCGCCTGAGCAAGCGATACGACAACCCATAAACAGTAGAAACACCACCCAACACCTTGAAGTACAAAGTATTGCGTACCTACCACGAAGTAGACAGAACATATTGTAACATTGTATTTATTTAACTGTCCTACATTTTAACACAACCCTTTCCACAATAAATATTCAAGGCGATACATCTTGTTTTATTGGCGTCCAAGATCCGCCGGCCATTTGCAGCAAAAGGATATGTTACGGACAAGTTTCGTGTTTACATCGACATTTATGTTTCAGGATTTACTGCATCGGTAAGCATCGGTGAGCGGAAGTCGCGTTGGTTCAAATCCTGTTGAATTATTTATATATTGGTTCGAATTTTGAATGTTTGGTGGACCGCGTCGAACAGTTTTGAGATTTAGTTTGGATTTGATAGTTAAACGTTTCAATATTATAATATAATATAATAGTATTACGTTTTGGTGTTTCAAATTGGAGTAATATAAAGTCATAAAGCAATATACGTCTATAGACTAATTATTAGCATGAAGAGTACAGCTGTGTCCTTCTACACTAATTTCAATTTATAATTTTGTGTGGTGTTAATACTGTTTTTGTTAGGCAAGTTAGGCTGGTGGTAAGATATATATATTTTACATCCGTCCAAATAGCGACCACTGTACATAGGGTGTTCAAAACTCGACATAGCGGCCCACGAAAGTGTGTCGTGTTCCGAGATCAGCTTGTGTATACGCCGTTCCAACTGACCGGCATAATTGTGTCGACTATCGATAGGTAATCTTCTCGTCAGTCGCCATTCTATTGAACCTCTTTTACCGTCAGGTACAGGGGAGTCACTTTGCCGTGTCTATACATAAAAAAAAAGTTACAAATTGTACAAAAATACGGGTCGTTATCAACCTTTTTATTGCACACTTTTTCAATATTCTTTCCTTCTATATTATTACGACTTAGGAAAAAATCACAAATTAAAGTTAATTTATTATTTAATAAATTATAAGCACAGAATATAACGGATAATAAATTTTATATAATTACATCATGTTTACCTAAATTGCTCGTACGTTTGTCACCAAGACATTTCTATCGTAGTACTAAATGATGATTATGTAGATTATCAATAGTTAATTAACTACCTCCACTATTATTTCGAATTAACGAACCGTCAATAACATTAAATCAGGCAACAAAGGTAATCATGGCAGTGTGTGAATCAAAATACAGCTGCTAAGATGCCGACGCTACCATCTTATTACTCCAGACATACGACAAATAGCGACGTTGATCAATAGTGGATTAGTTGAAGTATTGAAGGAATTGCTATTTTCATTATCATTGTATAATAAAGGATTATAGACATCGCGTTGATGTCTATTGTTGTGTATCTGGTGGCGAAGGGTTAAATTTAAAGAGAAGCCGACATTAAATATAGGTACTAACAATTATTATAATAGGATTTTGTATGGGGAAAAAGCGGCGATAGCCTAGTTGGGTGTGGAACGGACTGCTAAGACGAATGTCCGCAGGTTCAAATCCCAAGGGCACACACCTCTGACTTTTCTAAAAATCATGTGTGTATTCTTTGTGAATTTATCGTTCGCTTTAACGGTGAAGGAAAACATCGTGAGGAAACCTGCACATCGGAGAAGTTCTCTATAGGAATTTCGAAGGTGTGTGAAGTCTACCAATCTGCACTAGGCCAGCGTGGTGGACTAAGGCCTAATCCTTATCAGTAGTAGAGGAGGCCCGTGCCCAGCAATGAGACAGTATATAATACAGAGCTGATATTATTATTAATGGGTTTCTAGCCTGGTATGCTATAAATAATAATAATTTATTTGTTAATTTATTTTAATAGTTTGCTTGCATCAATTGCAAAAGTGAAGCCGGTAGGAATCCGCTTGTATGGACCATTTACCACTGGTATCTAGTAAAATTTTATAGCGCGATGCCTTATACTTATACATAATAGAGAATGTGGCAGAAATTGCAGTTAGTATAGTTTCAGCTAGCGATTCCTTCGCGCTTAAAATCTTATACCAAGAACTGTAACTCACAGTACTCAGGGATACATGTGGCTTTACATTAGATAATCACCATCAGCTGTAAGATGTCCACTGCTGAACAAGAGCCTCCCCTAAAGATTTCCAGATCGACTGTTGGAAGCGGCCCGCTTCCAGCAACCTCTTGCGACATTTATGAGGTCATCTGTCCACCTCGTGGGTGGATGTCTGACGCTACGCTTGCTAGGCCTCCACTGAGAACTTTCTTAGATATTTCTTAATAAATTATTCTTCTCATTAAATAATGCGTTTTCATAATCGGAAAGAACATAAATAATAAATTTCACCTAAAACGATGATATATAACAGATGATTAAATCAAAGTAACTGAGTTTAAATAATGAATCTTTATCTTTCTCCACGTATACTTTATCCGGCTTTAAAATTCAATAACATTTACTTTGATCTGGAACAGATGTTAACCCTAATTAATTTTTATTGAAGCGGCTCTGCGTCTCCCTACTGTCGTGTAGTTTTGATTGAACATGTAGTAATAATGTGAGCTCAGGGCTCCGGGGGTTAAGCGGGGTGGGGAGTGACGTAACCTCGGGAACTGCGCAACTTACTATATATTCTGAGATGCTTTGTTTCTTTAAACCTATTGTAGGAATTGAATCATCATTGAGTGATATGCTAAGTGATTTAGGAACTTTATTTTTCTCTACATTCTACTGCAATTTAACAATGAAGCATTACTCACATACGTAGGGCTCTTTCCCAGAAGGGTTAGGCAGAGGCGTGACTAGTGTATCCATTTTCGCCGTGTGTATTTACGATATGTTTTAAATAAGTTTTAGCATATAATTATCGAGCAACTACTTCTGACTTTGCTAAAATTATGTGATCATTCTTTGTGAATTATCTATAGGAATTTCGAAGTTGTGTGAAGTCTACCAATCCGCACTAGGCCAGCGTGGCAGAGTAAGGCCTAATCCCTCTCAGTAGCAGACGAGGCCCGTGTCCAGCAGTGCGACAATACTTTTATAATACAGGGCCGATATTACTTATTTTATATTATTTTAAAATTATGACACGCCGTCCCTCGAAATAGCTATATAAAAAACTATGAAGATACAAACCCAATAATAAAAAGCCAGTCTTACTGCTCTCCATCGACCGATATATCCCATCCCTTCACTCTAATCAAGATACAAGCCTATCCTATTAAATATTAAGCGCTAGTCTAACTTTGTTGATTGTTTCGACATCAATTACTATCTAATCTTAACTGCCCTTTGAGCTAACTAGATTATAGTCTACGTTTTAATTAACATCTCGGCAAAGTGATTCGTAATTTAATAATTTAGGCAATGTAAATCATTTAAAACAAACTTACTGAACTATTGTAAACTGCAAACTTAATATGGTAATTGTAAAGTCAAAATTCATTTGCATCTGCGAATAATTGGCTTATATGACAGCTCTGCAAACTTTTTATTTTTCATTACAAATATTTTCGCCGTTCGCATCGTGTTAAAACTGTTACGTCACAGCTTTCATCTGTTCAACTAAATGTAAAATGGAACTTTGGAAACGTTTCTGGATTTTTATTTGCAATTCAGTTTCGTAATGGCTTTCGAAATGACGTTGTAAATGGCGATGAACAACAAAATCCTCGCGACGGTCAAATGCTGTTGTTTGTTGTTATAGTTCATTATTCAGGGTCATTTTGATATAGCTTTACTAAATGAAACCACTTATTCCTCTTCACCTTCGCTGACATTATGCCAAAAATCATTTATTAATAAGCAATCTCCTGATTTTAGTTTTCTGATTTTTTTTATCATTTTGTAGTTTAATGCACATTAAAGTATTAATTTGCCGCTGCGACGAATTCTCTTAGAGTAGTAGTGGTGGCATTAGGGCTCGTAAAATTAAAATTACTTTTTATTAATATTTATTATGTTCGAAACTAACACTTTTTTATTTTACATCTACGAATCAAATAACTGATTGTAAAGTGTTATTTACAAGTAGATAAGTATGTGGTCTCATTTAGTAACGCAATATCAAAATGACCCTGTATAAGTTACTTAATATAAGTCTAGCAAAAGAAAGGGTATAATAACTTTTAAGGAGAAAAGGCTAGGGACCTTATGTAACCTTTGATCAATATCACTCAACAACGAAGCAGTTTCTTCCAGTTGGTTCTCCGGAGAACAGTGCTACATCCCGTTCAATCCGCTCGGGATCATCCGGGCTGTTGACAAATTTTATTAAATTATAAGCGTTTAAATAAAAGTTTTTATTAATAAAACTATAAACTAAATTGTATGAATAAAATGAGCACTTCTCAAATAATGTAGGTACGTAACAGATGAAACAGAAAAAATGGTAATAACATTTCTCAAAAACTATTTTGTTACTTACATTTTGAGAAATACGCATATATATTTAACAATCATGTGCAAAAACAATATATAAAAAAATATTAAATTACTAAATAATGTTATATTGTTCTCTTATTTATTTATCGACAGCTTATATTTTACTAAGTACGCTAACAAGTACAAAATGCCTTGAAATCGAAACGAATTTTAACATCGTAATTATGAAAATTCCTCCAAACTTTTCAATGAAAAGCTAACGCCAGTTACTCCAAACAAAGTTTCAACGAACAAGCGACCAATTTACATATTAATTAATTGTTAATTATTGTTACAGATAAACCAGTAAATGGTACCAACCAGACAAGTGACGTCCAAAAATGGTCGTATTATAGCAAACGAGGATTTCTTGGCGCGGTGGCGGCGGAGGCGAAAAGATGCTAATTCTGGTCGTTTATTTCATCACGCTACCCGCCTTAACATCAAAGGTCGTCAGCGGAGAAACACCTATGGACGAGAAAACGCAAACCTTCATCAGCTCTAGAGTAGTTAGAACCAAGTACGGAGATATCAGAGGGTTCATAGTGACGCCAGAGTCAAGGTACCTTGAGCCAGTGGAGGTCTTTCGGGGAGTCCCTTATGCATCACCTCCAGTAGGATCTTTAAGATTCATGCCTCCTGTGTCTGGTGCTCAATGGTCCGGAGTGAAAATTGCTGAGGAGTTCAGTCCAGTGTGCCCTCAAGTCCTGCCTGATATAAGGAATGAGACTGCTGTACTAAAGAGGATATCAAGGGGGAGATTGGAATACCTCAAGAGGATACTGCCGTTCCTCACGAATCAGTCAGAAGACTGCTTGTATTTGAACATATACGCGCCTGCTCAAGGTAAATTTTACATTTATCTTTTTATACAATACTAATTCGTCATCTTTTATTCAAGCTTAGTTTCCTTATAATGTTGTTCATCTTGAATTAAAATTTTATACTTTTCTACTATCCTGCAAATATTCAATTGTCATCAACCCTTATCATTACGGGAATTAGAATCAATATCGTCTAATTATTAGTTGACAATGTTTCAATCCATTAGCATCCAGTTGATTGGTAAGGTGTTGGTTATACTCCAAAAATCCATACAAATGATACAATAAATGATAATAAATATTGTATTATAAATATAAAGATAAATTTATATCGAACAAGTTACCATATTACTAAAAATCTGTCTAAAAATAAACCGCCTCCTTTACTGATCCCACGGGTGTCGTAAGAGGCAGCCAAGGGATTCCTAGCGAAATGGCATTATCGAGTAAGGGTAATAAAAATTTAAACCCGGATGCCTTGTAAGAAATTGAATTATACCTTTTACATCTTATAAAAAATAAATAAATAATAATAACTACCTATCAATTTTTTTAATCAACTTGGGTTATTATAAAGATATAAGGAGACAGCTTGACTAGTAGTGGAGGGCTACTGTGACATAAAATGATAACGTGACTTGATTTCTATTTGGTAATATAGTAAAGGACACTAAGCATCACGTACTAATAGTTTATTCAATTATTCGCCCCATTTGCGATAAAAATATGAGAAATAGTTCTAAAAACTATCCTAAATATTGAACCTTAATGGTATCCGGCAAAAACATTCAAATTTCGTTGAAAATACTTTTTTGAATAGAGCACTAACTAAATTGAGGTTTAACAAAATATTTGGACTTAAAACTCTGGAGTGGTTTTCATGGAATTAAATGGAATGATACTTATATTATGTTCGAGTAACGTCCATACATTTTGAAAGATTAGGTCCATGCATCGTAGAATGCTATGAAAGAGACAAACATTTATTGGTCTAGTATTTAAAATCGTGTATACCCATAAACACTTTCTTCAAAATAATTGAATAAGCCAGATTTCGTTTATGTCAAGTACTGTGATCTCTATCAAGTGATGAATGCCTGCCTCGTTGGTGTAGTTATAATGCGTAGATGGAACGAGTACAACTACGGCGCTAACCTCGGGTTCGAACCTCGAGTCGGGCCAAAATTTTTGTGACTGCATTTTTCCATCTTAAAAATTATTCAGTCACGGCTCGGAGTCAGGAAGTTGACGGTGTGAACTGCGGTGCCTCGGAAAGCACGTAAAGCCGTTGGTCATGCGCCTGATCTCTCTCCATATCCGATCGCCGTCTCACCGGATTATGAGAGTGAAGGAACAGAGAGTGCACCTGTTTATTGCGCACAGACTTGTGCAATATAATATATTCTGCGTACCTGGTTGATTTCCGTTGAGATTGGTCGCCGTAGCTGAAATTCGGCTAGGAGGAATTCAAGTACCGAAAAAAGCAAATACGATAGTCGATATCGTTACACAATACAAGTCAGTTATATTTTCTAGTATCTGCGAAACTTTCAAGAATAATATTTCATTCTGCCAGGAATATAATATTAAAACGCTCTGCTTTTTACCAGATTTTTGATAAAGTTAATTTCGTTTTACATTATCTGATCAGTTTTTATTACCTTTTAAAATATTAGACAAACTTATTTTATCTTTTATCCGATAATGTACTTTGTTACTTTACAATAAGTGCTATTACAAAAAGGTTATAAATCGGTATAGGATTTTTCTTAGTAATTTAAAATATTATTTTAATAGCTTTTATGAACGCTATCACATTTCTTAGTAAACTGATAAAGGTATTTTATATTCTACTATACTAAAATGTTCTGAAGTAGCTAAGATAAAATATGCGGGCCCGCTTTTGTTGTATGTCGGGTTCAAACAGGCCGGCATAATTGTGTCGATTGACGAGGAGTTACCACCTATGGTCAGACGACATTCGTTATTCACTCCACTCCGCTAACACAAGGTGCAGGACTTTACTTTCTCGGAATAAAAAAATCTATTTAGTAATAAAAAAAAAAAAATATCTATTCCTTCACGGTCGTTAACTGCGAATACAAATATCGTTAGTTAGCACTCCAATTTATTAGTGTTTCAATTCTTAACCAACATTAATGTATCAAATATTTCATGGTTTTATAATTTATGCCTTCAATCTCGTTACTCAATAGTTACCACTTACTATCAAGTGTTTTAAGTGTAAAATAAATTTAAAAAATATATCCCGAACCCAGCCAAAAGTACCTCACAAAAATGTACTTTTTAAAAGCTACTTCTGTGGCATATCCAACTCAAAATCACAACACATGAAATAAAAAAGCTTCATGTTAAACACGGCAAAAACCTTGCAATAGAGTACGATCTACGGAGTATTACATACCTGGTTCCGCAATCCCTCATATAACGTGGAAATCCACCACGTTTTTCCACGTCGACGCAAGGTTTTTGGGTAGCTTTTGTCGCTCGTCGTGTGTACCTTCCTATGCATACGTAATACTTTCACCCGAGGCTTGGGATACAAAGCATAGGAGTTAGCGAAGTGAAATTATATCGAGTCGTCTACGCGTCTAATAATATCAACCTTGTTTGAGTGATTGAGTAACCAATGAGTTATTAGATGTCAACTTTCTTAAGGATAAAAATATGTAATAAATAAAATAAAAAAAACCTATTATTTCTTACATTATGCCTGAATTATCTTATTACTAATGTATGTTTTAATTTGTTAGTTAAACATATTAATGGTTAGTTCTGTTAGGTTTCTTTTATACAACACCTCCCTCATTGGTTAAAAGCCTCTTAAGGATAATAATAGTAATGGAATTATAGTAAGAACAATTACTGCGATTGTGCAGGCGCAGAAACACACTAAATGCAGGCCGCTTTTAACAGATCTGTCTAGAAACCTTTAGAAGGGGCTATTGTTCAACAGACTTCATATGACTAATGATGATAATTACACTAAATACGCAATACAAAACTTGCAAACTGCTACTTACTTTAGACGTATGTATGTTTCTGTGTGTAACAGTAAAATCTACATTGATATCCATCCAGCAGTACGTGATGAGCGAACAAATTACCATACTACTTTTTATTTATTAAGACATACGAGCTAGCAAATGGCAGTATAAATAGGAAGAGAAAACACAGAGCAAATATTCATGCTGTACGGATCCGGCAGGCAATGTTTTTCTTTATAATATGAATGCAAACAGACGGTGTAATGGTAGACGATACCAGTCTCCATTTTTATTTATGTGGATAGTTCAAACCAAAGTAAACTTTAATGCTTGTAAATTTATAATATTTTTTGTAAACTCTAATTTACTAGTGGTTGGCCTCTCATATGTAAGAGGCCCGAGTTGGTACCATGGTAATGGCTATTTGTGCCGCCAAGCATCAGTGTGTAGTCATTGTTGTGTTCCGGTTTGCAGGATATTGTATCCAGTGTAACTACTGGACATAATGAGGCTCAACAACTCATGTCTCAGGATGTTTAGCGCAGTGGAATACCAAACAATAGTTTGTATTTAAAAGTGTTGGATGATGTTTCTACTGTTTATAGGCGGTCGTATGGCTTACCATCAGGCGAACGGCAAGCTCGTCTCGTCATTCACAACAATAAAAAAAAAGAAAAAAATAATTAAAATGAGCTAGTCTTTCTATAGTAAAATTATTCAAAGGACAAAACCCAAAGGAAAATTAACAATTGCAATTAAAATATTTCACTTTTATACTCAGTCATGTAATCATTTTCATCAGCTGGTTGAAAAGTAAACCCTTAATGTTTTCATAATATATTTACGTGAAGATCAGACATTGAAATAAAACTATTTACGGATTTTATCACGAAGATGATCGCGGGTATCTATATTATTATTTTGTCACGACGTTTCGAAGACTGCCTTCATGGTGATGGAGCGGGCTGAGTGTTGGTCTACCTACATTTCACAATTATACATTTTTTTTATAATAATATCGCAGTTTTCTGCGACAAAATCCATAAATAGTTTTATTTTGAAACACTTAATAATTGATTCTCCCGAGTTACCTGAAATTAAAATTTATACTCGAAATATATTTTCGCTACTAAAAACGTTTATATAATGTGATTGTACTCTTTCACTGCAGTATAATTCTGCATCGCTTTACATGTTGCACGACGGTTATTACATTGACCCGATTTAGAAGTCAGCATTGCGACTACATTTGATAAAATGCTGATGACGCTCTGATTGAAAAGATTATTTCTGTGCGCGGGAAATAGTGGAAAAAAATATTTCTTCCAAGGCTTTATATACAATCATACATTTTATCCACAAAGGTGTGATTGGATATACAAATGTATATATTTCTAAAAAGTATGTCTATGCCACAAAATACCCTTGAGAGAACGTTAAGTCACATGTCCCATCGCAAGTCGCAGTAAGCGACAATGTATGAATGCAACATGATTTGATTACCACATCAAGACAAATATTGGAACATCAAATATTCTTTCCAGCTCCGTGTGGCCAAAAGTCGCTCGGAAATAAATGTGACATAAAAATTGTATTGTAGACAGGCAGACAAAGTAGCCACGTGTGACTGTGGCATGTATTTATTGGTTTATCTGTAACGATGTATGAGCAGAACTGTCTTTTCGAGATTTAATACGCCGACATGGGATTGAGGGAAATATTATTAAAGGCAGTATACGTACACTACAAAAAAGAAGAATTCTAGGAACACCATTCCACCAATATGAATGGAATGAATCCTGACCATAAATTGACATCTATTCTATACTTATAATAAATCTGTAGAGAGGTCAATTCTGTACATGAAATATATTTCCAAAATAACTATCAGGGGGTGATTAGGGATCCGATACTGATGCCAAAAATGCAATTAGTAAAATTTTTGTCTGTCTGTCTGTCTGTCTGTCTGTCTGTATAACCGTTATAGAAACAAAAACTACTCGACGGATTTTAACGAAACTTGGTACAATTATTTGTCATACTCCTGTGCTGGTTATAGTATACTTTTCATCACGCTACAATTAATAGGAGCAGAGCAGTGAAGGGAAATGTTGGGAAAACGGGCGAAGTTACTCCATTTTTAATCTTCCGTCGCGTGTGCAACCTTAATGGTTACAGCTACGCAGAAATCATGTATGACGGAAATGTTCTCCATAAAATTATGTAAAATATATCCCACGACAGCATATGTCTATCTTTTATGGTTGACTCACAATAACACGTGTAACTCCCGATAGCTTAGCAGTTCGAAGCATTCTTATTATATTTGTCTTCTCTTACGTTTATAACACTCTCAGTAATCCCTAATTAAAAATTTAACATTATAAAATATTTCATAAAAAAGAATCATAGAAATCGATATAGAAACACCAAAGTTATACATGAAATACACTAATAATAAGCCATTACGTGTGAATACTGAATCATGCTATAAGATTCCTTCGATTTCACCAGGATCCCATCATCAGACCCTGACCGGACCATCGGACCACTTGCATACCACCATACATTAAAAAAACATACCGACAAATTGAGCACCCCCTCCATTTTTGAAGTCCGAAATCCACGCGGGCAAAGCTGCGAGCGGAAGCTAGTTTATAATAAATAATAATAATATCAGCCCTGTATTGTATACAGTTGTATACAGTCCACCACTAGGCACGGGTCTTCTCTGCTACGGTGAGGGAGTAGGCCTTAGTCCACCACGCTGGCCTAAATTGATTGAATGGTGAGAGAGTCACTTTTATTTACATTAAAGATTAGAAGTGTGTAGAGTATTTGCGCAGTAGCTCGTGGCATTGCCCTGATATTTTCTAAATAAAAATGCATTTCAATGATCAACGACCGACTTCAATAGGCGATTCCTACCTGAGCATCGACAGTAAGATTAAATATCAAAGCTTTTGATGCAAACATTGCTACTATAATTATTACTATAGTTATTACTTAGTTCCAAATCAAAATCTATAAATTTGAATATCTTACTCATACCAATCGCTCATAACTTGCGCCATTGTATATAGAAGGGCGTGGTTATGGTACCCTTCCGAAATAGTCTTCTAGTCTTTTAATAACAGTAAATGACGGCCTGCGGGGTTTTACCAAAATCGTCTGTTACCGTCTCATATGGGTTCCCTTGTGTGAATATTCGACTTTAATATCAAGGCCAATATATGAAATGAAAAACGTTTTTTAATAAATCCGTAATGCGTTATTTAGATTCCGTCGTTTTGTGTTCCTCGATGTAGAAAGTTTTTCAAGAATAAGGACAATGAACTTTAGTGTTATTCATTTTAATGCTAATTTATAAAATTAGATTGATTCAGATTTTATATAATTAACAAGGCACTAAAGGTAGGAACTACACCTACCTATAGTAGCAGAAGCAACACTTCCCATTACAATTTGCATTGTTGAGTACATACCTACTATATAAATAAGGTATATCTCTCGTTCATCACATTGCCTTTAAATAGATGTTCACTATATTATATAAATTTTTAATGAAAATCTTTATCATAAAGAACTATGATCGGCAACAGATAATTCTAAAATTAGAAGTGCGTGCTCCGGAAGAGAACCCGATATTTCTGTCTTCTCACTTCCACCCCCGCAAATTATCGCTACCCTATAGGTTACCAAGTCTTTGATACTCATGAATAATATATTTAATACGGCTATAAGTAGTATGCGGGTTCTCACGCGACACGCAACACGCACGCTTGTCGTGTTCAATTTGTTCACGAACGTGTCCAACACTGGTACCTTGAACCTCTTGTGGAAATATATCGATTAATGTTGAGTTTATTTAAAAGGAGTTTAAAATCGATAAATCGATAAATTGATAAACAAGATATTTTTAATGTTATAATATTTATTTACACTTTACTGTACATCAAAGGTGAAAGTACAAATTTAAAATAGGAATAATAATGCATTTTATATTAGTAGTATAAATATATACTACTAGCATTTGCTCGCGGCTCCGCCTGCGTGAAGGAGTTTACCGGGATAATTTTTTTTCCGACTTACTTGATATGTATCGTTATATTATGACTAAATTACACAAAATCATTATAAATTTTAGTCTATGTGTTATTCTGATGTATATAATATTTCTGAAAACATTCATCCAAATCCGTTCTGTAGTTTCTTCGTGAAAGAGGAACAAACATACATCCATACTCACAAACACTCCGCATTTATAATTGTAGAACAAATAATCTAACCAGAAAACTAATTCTTACCGTAACGCATAATAATCCCAATAATCCTCTTTCAGAAATATCATCTCTAATCAATACAAGGAGCACGATCACAACTCCAACAACGCAATTCATTATCCAATCATTGTTCCGGCGAAATTTGCACAATTCCAGTTTTCGCATAACCCGTGCCGCTGTAGAAATGTTGATATTGTTACAGCAAACGCCGGCCATTCGGACCGCGCCGGACTTTCGGATGCCGTCAGAATTCCTGATTTGGATTTGCGACGGTTGAACAATCAAGAATTGTGATGCTGTTTAGGTTTTTAATATTGGATATGCTAATGGTAGACAGATTTTCATTTATTGTTCTCGTGTATATTCTGGTGGAACAAATGCCGTTAATTAAAATAGCCTAGTGGGTGTAGAAAGGACTGTCGACGAATGTCCGCAGGTTCAAATCTCAAGTGAACATATGTCTGACTTTTCTAAAGTTATGTGTGTATTCTTTGTAAATTATCGCTTGCTTTAAAGGTGAACTAAAATTTCATGAGGAAACCTGCATACCTGAGAAATTCTCTATAGGAATTTTGAGGGTGTGAAGTCTACCAACCTGCACTACGCCAGCGTGGTGGACTAAGGCCTAATCCCTCTCAGTAGGAGAGGAGGCCCGCGCCCAGCAGTTCGACAGTATATAATACAGGGCTGATATTATTATAAATGCCGTAATAATTCGCGCATTCTACAATGGAATTCATTCAAGTACAGTTACATATTTACACCTTGCTAACCAATAAATTAGAACTTATTTACTTGACACGCTTGTAAATTATACCGGTGTGAGTAGTCAAATTCACCCTTTTAAATATGATGTAAGAGCATTTCTCACATTAATAAGATAAAGAGTTTAATGTGTGAGTATAGTTGCATCAAAAACTAAAAACCGCTGTAAACTTACCGCTTTTAGAATCCTGATACGTAATGTAAGGCACTCTAATGCCTTCAAACATATAAAATTTCGAAAGTGGCAGAAATCATATCTGCATACACGACGTAGGAATTAGCTGGTTATGGAAAACGAATCTTACCGATACGTCATCGGTCATGATGGATGATGTCGTAAATCAATACATGGTACAGCGGTCTTGCTGCCTATGGCGTTTTGTATTTTATCTTTATGAGTTTCTTTCAGTTGGTTTTTTAACTGGGTAAGAAATAACGAATCATCTGATGAAAAAATTACCTCTAACTATAAAATCAGTTATCGATGATTTTTTCACCAAAGTTCTTTTGAAAAGAAATAAAGAACAAAGTTTTATTATTGGCATAAAATGCAGTTAGAACATAAAGTTTTTTTTAGGACAAAAATATAGTAATGTGCCAACAATGGGCAGCAGCCCAATGAGCACATTGAGCTATATGCTGCTGCAATACAGTTGCAGCGCTGGTTTTCAACGAGAAGCCCAAGTGTCGCACGGATGTCCATTCGGTATACAAACTAGAAGTATAAAATAAAAAATAGCTAACCTAAATCAAATACAAATAAAAACAGAGAAAAAAGACACACAGACAACAACAAAGTTTACAATCTTTTTTCTTTTATAACATTGTCAGTGGGTAGTTCGTAGCTGTGGGTTACTTCACAAAAATTCGCACAAATGAAGACTAAACGCATTAATTTTTAGTTGTTAGATATTTAATGTTGGTAACTTTGTATAAGGTCGACATAGTAGATTTCGACTTTTGAACGGAACATTAGTACTGAAATAAGAAAGCCACAAACACGACACGCTGTAAATAACATAGAAAATACGACATTCTTCTCCATTCAAGCTTGGTCGAGTACAAAGTAACCAATAATTGATTGTCCCGGCTCACGTCGAATGAATGCCAACCGCGCACCATACAAAGAACTTGAAGGGGTGACCAACACATTTTTATCTACATCTGCACTCCATTTTCAGCTCAGTAAACATAGTGAGCCGACATAAATCTTGACGGTCTAAAGCTAATCTTTATTACAATCCATTTTAATAGATTTTAATACACAATTTCACACAAGATGGATTTTGAGTCTACGTCTTCGAGTTTTCGAAGGTTTAGAATTGAAAACGATTATGTTCAGAAACTAAACGATAGTATTTATATTTATAGGGTTGCTAGGTATATTATGCTTATTATTCTTCAGTTTAGTAAACAAAATAATTCAAACAACCTTTTAAATTTCACAGCCCTTAAAAACATTTAAAACGCTAATTAAACTGGAAGCTGTAAAAATGTCTGAAATGTAAATACCCAAATCGCTTACACTTATCCAGGATATTACAGCTGTAATACCCTTGATACTGCCATGTTTAGAGCGGCATTACCCGCTAAGAACACGATTTGGCTGATGTCAAACAATTGAACTTTACTTTTATTACAAGCTCCTAAATGTAGGAAATGTTTACAATAATTGCGAGACAAAACAATGGCAAGGATATTGGTGTTTGTAAATATATAATATAAAAACACCAATACTTTCTCACTCATAATTTAGTATTTTTTTCACTTTGGACTGCACCGAGCAGTATCATGATACAGCAGCTATACTTAGTTGCTCAGTTATGACCAGCTTAAAATTTGTCCAGGAGAGGCGTCAAAGTCGCTATTAAAGAAAACTAATTAAAGACAGATTTCATATATTACGGATAGTATGTGAGGACATTTTACAATATCTAAGAAAAGGTACTTTGATAAACGTGAACGATTACCATAAACAGTATATCATCGCACAATTATTGTTAGACATTTAACTGTCCGCAACAATAAAAAATATTTCTGCTGTAGACAGTTCACAGATAATATTCCAATAACAAGGCTTCTTACTTTCACATAATTTATTGAAGAACAATAAAAAGTAGGTATATCTTTATGATCCATTTACGTTTCTAGATACTAAAATATATTGGCAATAATATAAAAATATATCCCAAATATAATCCATAGAAAAAGTTTGTACAACAAAGCGTTATCTGTGTCGCAAAATAAATATTTCTTCACTCATCGATGTATCTCCCAATCTGAAGACTCGATTCCCCAGGGCACTGTGCCTGTGATCACGACAAATCTAGAAAACTCTGAAGTGCGAGGAGAAATAAAATGAAGGATCCTTTTTAGACAGAAATAAATCTGGATACAATAAATCTGGGCTTGAATGTATTGTAGAATTTTTTACGTAATCGCCTTCTTGGTTTAATGGTAGAGTGTGACTGAAAAATTCATGGATATGTCGGCTTCATGCCTTTATCGTATAATTGTGTAAAGTACCTGATTTAAAATGTGCGTCTTAAATGGCGATTAGGCTTCCATCGCAAATTATTCTACTCTCTGGTCGCAATTTATTTTGAATCTGAGTAATATGTCTTCCTCTTTCATTCGTTTTGATCATTCACTCCCTTTTCCTTCATATTTTCATCAACCTTCCTTCCATTACATTTGTTTGTAACAAACTAATTAAACTGTTAGTTGTGCTACTGCCTTTACTTCAAAAATACGGATTTGAATATGATAATAATTATATTCATAAACGTACATATAACTTAAATGTGAATTCTTCACGATGTCGTTGCAGAGCAATAAAGTCGCAATGCAGAAGCGATTTCTCTTTACAATATATTCCTTTGTGAAAGTAAAGGATGCTGAGTTTCTACTTCGGAGAGTTTGATTGCCATTTCTGTGGTGGTTTGGGAAATATTCATATTTATGTGAATACAGAGCAGAATTGTACTTCACAATGATTTTCCAGTTATCAAAATTTAAACTTGAAAGTAGCCTTTGTTACTCTATGTCAAAAAGTTTTTTGCTGGAATCAAAATGGCTATTCGTATATAATGCAGAATACAGTATTTCTATGTGTCAAATTCATCACTAACTATTAAGCAGTTTACACGTGGTCTAGAAACATCCTCATCTTCATTCCATCATAATTTATTTAATAAAAAAAAAACGAGATATCATGGAATTGTAGTAAACAAGAGTGCAGTTACGTCCAAGCAATCCCATTCCTACAGACTTCCCTTTTAGGTTTATTTACGTTTGTCCTAGTTTTGTTTTCTGTACAATTGGCGACATGTTTATTAACTAAGGCAATTTTTTTTGCATCGGATTACCTTTTGATAAATTGGACCCTTCCTTCTGCAAGAGTGTTCTATTTTTCCAAATATCTATTATTCACTATCGAAAATAACAGAAGTAATGAATCAGTGACATCCAATGTCCAGATTTATTGGAAGAAAAAGATAATACTTTGATATATTCGGCTCATTACACCATGGGATGGAGAGTGAATTGGTCATCTGTTGTCTCGTGTATGACATGTAACCTTGTAGTTACTATTTTGTTTTCCCCAATATTAAGAAATCCGAGAGTCTGACTTTTATTATTACAATATTATATTTAATTAGATAGCCTATGAATCACATTAGACTACATATTCATATTCCACTAGCTTTTGCTAAAAAACGGTATAAAAGTCATACGATGTGTTTTTCCACGATAAAAAGCAGTCAATATACATTCTTATGATCTTACTTTATACTTTCTTAAAATAAATTCAATAGTTTAGCCGTAAAAGCGTAATAGGCAGATAGACAAAGTTACTTTCGCCTTTTTAATATTCATATGGATTATCTTTTTAAAAAAAGAAGTAAGAAAGGAATTAGTCAGCCTCAATTTGATTCGTGATCAATGTCGTCCATATTATATCAGTGCCTATAAAACAATCAATCATAAAACTATTACAAGGACTGTATTACACTTAGTTACAAGGATTGCAATTTATTCTTACATGGCGTGTACTTTAGCTGTTAGTTCAAGTATTTTTTCAAGAATAGTACGACTAGAACTGCCCAAATAACAGACGACAAAGGAACATAATTTTTATATAACACTTCGAGCAAGATAATTGACTGATGGTAAGTGAAAAGAGTACCCGTAGACAGTAGAACGCTCCCAAATGAATTACAAAGCACCAGTGGGGAAGAGTGAAATTTTCAGAAAGAGAACCCGACACCACGGTAGATACCACAAATATGCATAAATGCGGTCTGCGCACCATTCTATTGATTTATAGGTTATATAATAATAATAATAGCCATGAATGCCTCGGTGGCGTAGTTGTACTGCATGCGCGGTACGGCAGCGCTCTGAGGTCCTGGGTTCGAATCCCGGGTCGGGCAAAGTGATATTTGGGTTTTTCTGCTCAGTATCAGCCCGGAGTCTGGAATTTGTGCCCGATATGGCGATAGGCTCGCCCCCTATCACATCATGGGACGGAACATACTTGGCGAAAAGTGGGTGCCATGGTTGCGCCTCTGCATACCCCTTCGGGGATAAAATGCGTGATGTTGTGTGTGTGTTTAATATCAGCCTTGTATTATATACTGTCTCACTACTGAGCACGGGCCTCCTCTACTACTGAGAGGGATTAGGCTTATAGGTTATATATAAACTACGAAATGGAAACCGGTAGGAATTGGGTTATATGAATCCTTTACAAAGCACTGCGTGGTATTACACTGCGCTAGTTCCTGTGATATTTCTTACTGCGGAAAATATGTCCACAATACAGCAGTGATTTCTTGCGCAAACAATCCATTACTCTGTCAATCCGTTTAGTAATTTTGTAGGCGTGTTTAAACCAGGCTCCCGATGTGTGTGATTGACGTTGCGACGAATGGAGGAGTTGCAGTTGGCTTGAAGGACGAGATATGGCGGATCGGGTTGACGTCTATTTTAATGCTGAAGTGCGTTGTAGCTAATTTCGTTTGTAGCACGAATAGGCTGACCCATTTGGAGCGATACCATCTCGCTGACAATTGATGTGAACTATCTTTCTTGTAGAATGAGGGTTGACAGAAGCGAATATTGAGCCTTGTAAATATAACTGCAAAGTTGCGACGTTGACTTTTCATGAGATAACTGTTTCCCTCATTCTTTTGGACAAACAAATATAAAGCATACTTAAAATCGCCACTAACATTTCTAACTGCTCCATATCTATTTGGACAGGGTTACTAGAGGAAGCGCTGAATTTTAGTGCTATGTATCATTAATATACTTATTGTCGATCTTGGCATATAGGAGTTGCAGTGGCGAGTGTGGTGACGGAATCAAGTGAAAACGCTGTTAACCGTTTATGAACAAAGCGGTCTTTATATCACAATCTCTGTTCTATCTTCAAATTAAATACTCCTAACACGGCTAGCGTCATAACTCGAAGTAAGGGCTCATAAACATACATCTATCTCTTTCAGCGACGTCATTAACCAGATTTCCAATGAGATAGCCGGATGTCGCCGGACACTGCTTATGAAACTTGTGGTGTAAACAAATATTTCGTCTCGGAATTTGTTTGTGTAGTGAAATTTACGATATTTATTCACGGTGTAATGCGAAATAAGATTTTATGTAAACACTATAGACGGGTATATACAACATAATATATAACTATATTATGTTGTAATATATTTTTGATACTGGTAAAGTTTGAATAGTAATGGTTAGAAATTGGAAACCATGTGGTATTCAAAGTATGGATTTTTTGTAGAATATAAATGATGTGGTGGGTATATCTACAGGCAAATACGAGGCTAACCTAGATAACAAATTTTTATATAGCGAAGAACAAAAACATATTTGTTGCAGATTGAACTCAGGGTGTTACCGTATCCAATAAATACTCTTATACTCTTATGGATAGACCAACAGCGAATCCACAAACAAACAACCATGCGCCATATTTCCCGCTATATCCAGCGTCTTGAACCAATCGCGAATCCCAAAAAAACCTTGATTTATCCTTTTCTTTGCGATCCATCATGGCTGAGATAAGACGCGGGAAGGGGTGCGGGCGGAGTCCCGGGGAGGGTTATCGCCTCAGCTGTACCCCTTCGATAGACGGGTATTCTTTTTTGTTTTCAAAGCTGAATTTGAATAGGTGTTGATATTATTGTAAAAGTTTCTCCACTTCGAACGCTCTGTTGAATAGAATCGAAATATATTTGTTTGTGAAATTTCGCCATGATTTATTGACGAGTTTTGTTAGATTTCATAGATGGCGCCGCTGCGTCGTACAAGTGAAGTTTGTATTGCTACTTTCAGTTTATTTATTTGTGATGTTACTACAGATTGTAAAGTGACAAATTGGCTCGTAGTGCCTTAAGTTTTTGGTGATAATTCATTAAAGAAGTTATTTTGTTTGTACACACTTTTGCCAATAATACAGACCCAGATTGGAAAATGAAAGTTTCCTTTAAACATACGTCGCATAACTTAGTACAATCTGTAGGGGCATAGTGTGAGTTTTTTATCCTAACTCATAAAGTAAATTACTGTACTATACAGTTACTGTAGTGTATATTCATGAGAACTGGATAACTGTGGAAATTGTATCTACATCCTTCAACGCGCTTTCATTCCCCTAATTAAAAAGTACCATTTATTTAGCTTGCAATTTTGGCCCCGTCAAAGACCTTTCCAAGTGTAAGCCAAATATCCAAATATCTTAACAAACTTTATACTTTTTTATCTTACCGGCTTCATACCCACCTCTACAACTCCTATTAGCCAGGATTAGCAGTGATACGCCTGATATGACATCTAGTAGTGATGGTCGGTGAATCTCCGGGAATATCTATAATATTAGTAAGATTACCTACATAGCCTTTGGACTAACGCTATCCCCACTCCAGCAGGTGTACGGGACGCGGTGGCTCGCTATCCCGTGCTAGTCTTCGTGCACGGCGAAAGCTACGAGTGGAGCTCCGGGAACCCCTACGATGGGACGGTCCTCGCCTCCCACGCTGGGCTTGTCGTCGTCACTATTAACTACCGGCTTGGGATTTTGGGTAAGTGGAGAACTAAATTTATGCTCTAGAAATGTAAATAAATAACTAGTAAATTGAGAATTACTAGCTTTTACTAGTGGCTCCGACAGTATGTGTATCTTTATTTAGGGTAAAAAGAAGTCTTCAAAGTTGTATTTTATATAAGCGAAAAAAATTTCAGAATGGGATTTAGTTCCAGAAATTTATGCCTTCAAGCAAAGATCAAACAATTTACTTCAGCGTTGTGTTACAGTATAAATGTATTTCGTATTTCATGTTGATAATTCCACGGCTTTTAATCTAAATGATTATTGTATTTCTATAATTACAGCAAATAAAATGCCATAAAACCTGTGAATACCAACTGTCTCTCCAGAAAAGAATTTAACGTTAAAAAGAAATGTTGACAAAAACCTTCACGCCTACTACGGGGTCTTTCCAACGAGGCATTTTAAATAAATTCACAAGTTCTTTCATATATGAAATTACCGCATACGCATAACAGTTGGTTCATACTGTAGCCGATTCGTGACTGAAATACTTTATCGCCGCCGTGCCTGATCCAAATTCAATTGAGACCGAGAAAGATAAATGGGAGCTTTGCAAATGTTATAAGTAAAACTTAGCGATTTAGATTTTCAAACGGTGAGAAATGGATTTTAGTTTGAGGGAATATGCATTTCAGTTCAATGTGGAAGGATTTAGGTTTCTCTGAGAAAGAGGAATTATTACGTAAGAACATGACAGGCATTTTGTAAGATCTAAAAGATGTTACTAATGTTTGAGAGCATTGAAAGCGTTTACAGTTTCGGGACACTTTATTATACGGAAAAATAAAGGGACATCGTATAGTTAATAAAAACATAAAAACTTACGAAAAAAATTACAATGTAACATAATAAAAAAAACAACATAACTGACACAAGGATACGTTAGACCATAACGTACGTAAACCTATTTCGGTATAACGCAACGCTGATATATTTAGGAGCTGCTTGAGCAAACGCGTAACAAAAAACCTATGATTAAGGGTGGTGGCTGAATCATCGCATCCCGCAAGTTACTGCAGCTAGACAAGCGAGACTGCCATTACACGTACACTGGTTACGCGTCTTAACAAAACTAGAAATTATTTCGACCAGAATCGTGATGATCAATATACATTTCTAAGGTGTTGCGTTCGCCTTGCAAAGACCTTACCCGATATATGTCCCATTGTATAGTTTTTAGGA
The DNA here is from genome assembly GCF_014839805.1 of Manduca sexta. Taxonomy (NCBI): domain Eukaryota; kingdom Metazoa; phylum Arthropoda; class Insecta; order Lepidoptera; family Sphingidae; genus Manduca; species Manduca sexta. Next base: position 15,118,206 of record NC_051142.1, read on the forward strand.
ATAAAAAGTTATATTACTTCAAGATAATGCGGTGTTTGTGTACAACATTTCATGCAAATCCGTTTAAAGTCTTTGATAGGTTAACAAGTAGGGATGTTTTAGAAAACTAAGTCTTGTGCAACAGAACTGAATGATCATTTCTGTTGATTATGCCAATTACATTGAAAGAATGAATCTCACATACAGCCATATTAATGCTCTAGATAAATATGTGTAACCTCGATCTCTTATAAAATAATGAAACCTTACAAAAGTGCATTAATGCTGTAGAAAAAAATAACATTGGTGTGTTTCTACGAAATAATTTATGTATTAATTGAATAATTTAATACAAAGGAAAAGCAGTGAATGGTGAATATAATAGAAATGAAGCAATGATAATACTCCTGGAAATTCGTAAAATACTGTTTTAATTAATTGCAATTGAATACAGTAATTGAAATATTTCATAAGAAACTACATCAAAGGAAAAGTTTTGAGTAAATCGTTTTATAAATTTAATGTTTAATGTACCTTCGTAGTTATTCCGACAGTAATGAATTTTATAATAATAACAATACTCAGAAACGTGATTCGGATAAGTAGGTAGCAGTAGATTTACTTTGGACCGAAGATGTAATTAAATATTATTTGAACGTTCCTCTCAGCTGAGATTAAAACATTTTAATAGAAAAATAAAAGGCAGGCTTCCTATTTCGATTACGTTATAACTTTTTTGGTTTTGAGGAACACATGGGGATAGTGTTTGGAAAGTCTTTATGTCGTTTTCATAGGTTACATTTTGCTGAAGCAAATTTTGCTCATAACTGTTACCTAATCTGACATGAAATACATAACCCCCCAGTGTACAGCTATTTATATTCATTAATATAAAATTAAAATGATCTAAATATGAAAAGAAAGAAGAAACAAAAGAAACAAATTAATTGTCCTTTGATACCAAAACATAAAAACATTTTCAATCAAAAATACTGAAAAATTCTATAAAACCCAACTGGAAAATAAAAACAGTTTAGAACCCCGTTTACTACCCAGGATATTAAGGCAATAATACTGAAGGAATATTGTGTTAAGGGCGATATTATGCCGAGTACACGAGTTAATATCAAACAATAGAACTTAACTTTTATTATGACCTAAATGGTAGAATTGGTGATTTTGGAACGGCTCAAATTGAGGAAGAAATGAGAAAATAGGCAGCGAGTACATTTATTTAAAACCTTATGTACAATGTCTGTGGAATTATTGGCAAAGGCATACTTACCAGTTTGCCTTTGATTGATGCAGAGAAGACACAATGTGGTTACATTTTCATTCGCTATGCTCACTAGTCACTTGTGCATATTAATAATGTAATTGCAATCCAAGACTTAGCAATTCCCGTTGCTTTTCTTGAGGTACAAAATGATATTGATAAGGCAAATTTTACTTCAAAGATTACTCGCACACAAGAGTCCCTTTAGATGAGTTTAGCCACGCGCGTATAGACATCGTGTCATGTCAGGACAAAAATAATGTCGAAGCCAGCTCAGTTATGACTGAGTCGCGCCCTTCACTTTATCATTTATCAACAATCCTTTCTATTTTCGTATAAACCATATCTTCCAAAACAGCGAATCCGCTCATAAATATTTGGGAGTCTTATAAAATAAAGTTGATGTAGGCATCCTTTGAGCGTGTAACAACAATGCGGGTCGCATAGTTCTATGTTTACAGTGCCCTTCCATTCGTAAACGTTGACATGGCAGGCTGAGGCATTTCTTTATACCGTCGGAGCTTTTGGAGAATTTGAAGTTCTAATTACAAAATAGTTGAGGCTTGGATAAAAGCTGTGTAGAGAAGCATGGTGGGATTATCTAGTACTAGTAATCAATGGATGGTAGGTGGAAGTATCTATGGTGTTTTCGAGTACCAGCCCAGTCCTGCCTGTCTAAAGCGGCTGATGGCGTTATATTAAGCTGAATGTATATCATCACAAACAGTCGTGTTTCATAGCCAATAAGCCAGTCGGGTCTCCCTCGTGCCAAATCCAAATTAATAGTACGTACATTTCTTCTTTTACCTGCCCTGGTTGATCAACGCAGAATAATTTACCGAGCAAGTTACTAACAGATTTGGTTAGCATAATGATTTCTTATGTTTACGCGAATGTAAGACATTGAAATTAAACTAATTTTCCGGATTCCGGACGGGACCATGGAGTCCCCCCTCGTGACCATGAAGGCTGCAAAGTCTTCGAAACGTCGGGAGAAAAATAAAATACAAAAAAACGCGATAGAATCCGGAAAATTAGTTTAATATCAAGATTTTGGTTAGGTTATTACAACCGGCCACATGCTTGTTTTCAATCCCTTTCCAGAGAGTCGAACTTAAATTCCTCTAGACAAATAGTGTTAATAAATCATAACTTCCCGATCCACGGTCCATATACGCTACTACTAAGATTAACGACACTGTCGTTCCGCGCAGCTATCTCAGTGCAACAAGATACCTCGGGGCCGTCTCGTTTGCGCCGAAGGCCACCGCGGTTTTTGGTTGGTATGTCGATGTAGGGTATGCACAGGGTTAGGGACTTCGTCCAATGCTCTCGCGGATGATGGTATTCTCCCGAGTGTCGACATTGGGACGTAAGACCGGTGAAACTAACATAACCATTCCACTGACCCTCCAAGTGGTGGTAGCGATAACGCGTTTTTTACCATAAAAAATGGTTAGGGACTCTGTCCAATGCTCGCTCGGATGATGCTAACTCCCAAGTGTCGACATTGGGACGTAAGACCGATGAAAACATAACCGTTCCACGTATCCTGCAAGTTGTGGTAGTGATAACGCGTTTTTACCCGAAAAAAAAAGTTGGACGACACCAACATACGCTAGACTAAAATAAATTTAAATCTGACGATGACGCTAAATACTATCTCTTTACTCAAAGACAAGTCTAATCTATACTATTATATAAAGCTGAAGAGTTTGTTTGTTTGTTTGTTTGAACGCGCTAATCTCAGGAACTACCGGTCCAAACTGAAAAATTCTTTTTGCGTTGGATAGCCCTTTGTTCGTGGAGTGCTATAGGCTATATATCATCACGCTATACCCAATAGGAGCGGGGCAGTAATGGCTAATCTCAGGAACTACCGGTCCAAACTGAAAAATTCTTTTGCGTTGGATAGCCCTTTGTTCGTGGAGTGCTATAGGCTATATATCATCACGCTATACCCAATAGGAGCGGGGCAGTAATGGCTAATCTCAGGAACTACCGGTCTAAACTGAAAAAATCTTTTTGCGTTGGATAGCCCTTTATTCGTGGAGTGCTATAGGCTATATATCATCACGCTATACCCAATAGGAGCGGAGCAGTAATGGCTAATCTCAGGAACTACCGGTTTCAACTGAAAAGTTCGTTTTGTGTTGGATAGCCCTTTATTTGTGGACCGCTATTAAGCTATATATCATCACGCTATGACCAATAGGAGCGGAGCAGTAATGGCTAATCTCAGGAACTACCAGTCCAAACTGAAAAATTCTTTTTGCGTTGGATAGCCCTTTGTTCGTGGAGAGCTATAGGCTATATATTATCACGCTATATTCAATAGGAGCGGAGCAGTAATGGCTAATCTCAGGAACTACCGATTCGAACTGAAAAAATATTTTTGTGTTGAATAGTCCTTTGTTTGTGGAGTGCTCATAGTTATATATCATAACGCTATGACCAATAGGAGCGGAGCAGTAATGGCTAATCTCAGGAACTACCGGTTTCAACTGAAAAATTCGTTTTGTGTTGGATAGCCCTTTATTTGTGGACCGCTATAAGCTATATATCATCACGCTATGACCAATAGGAGCGGAGCAGTAATGGCTAATCTCAGGAACCACCGGTTTGAACTGAAAAAATCTTTTTGTGTTGGATAGCCCTTTGTTCCTGGAGTGCTATAGGCTATATATCATCATGCTATGACCAATAGGAGCGGAGCAGTAATGAAACATGTTGCAAAAACGGGGAAAATTATGAGTTTTGAGAGCTTCCGTTGCCTGCGCTGCGTAAACGGTTAAAGTTATGCAACAATGATGTATGACGGGATTGTTTCACTTAAAAAGTTCTAAATAATATAACAAAGTACTCCGCTGCATCTGTCTGCCTGAACGTGTTAAACTCAAAAACTACCTAACGTATTAAGATGAAATTTGGTATGGAGACAGTTTGAGACCCTGGGAAGAACATAGGCTCCCGGGAAACTACTATTTTTATAACGGAAAACTTTAGCCTGAATAACTTTATAACGCGGGCGGAGCCGCGAGCAAAAGCTAGTATATAATATTATCTCTTGTTTAACATCAAACATTCACCCTTCAAAGGGTTGTTTTGATATCAATACCGTACCAACCCCCAAAACAAACTAAGCCAATTTCCTAACGCATGATATTTACTTATTATTTTAACAGTAAGTTGGAACGTCGGGTCTGTTTGTTTGCGGCGCTGAAATAACTTATAAGATACGAACGGTATGCAGAAATAGCTACGTTCAGGAAGGATATTTGGGTCTTTTTGTGGATAACATTAATATAAATTTTATGATTATATGGTATTTTCCCGCCTTTAAGCAAGAAAGTTCGTTGTAAAGCAGGTTGCAGAACTAGAATTAAGCTATTTCCACATAACTCGTGCAGCTAAGATATATTTTATACTCGTGTGCAGATCGTAAAATAATAATATCAGCCCTATATTATATTCTGTCCCATTGTTTGGCACGGGCCTCCTCTACTACTGAGAGGGAACAGGCCTTAGTCCACCACGCTGGCCTAGTGCGGATTGGTAGACTTCACACGCCCTCGAAAATTCCTAATAGAAAATTTCTCAGGTATGCAGGTTTCCTCACGATATTTTCCTTCACCGTTAAAACAAGCGATAATTCGCAAAGAATACACACATAATTTTTTAGAATAGTCAGAGGTGTGTGCCCTTGGGATTTGAACCTGCGGACATTCGTCTCGGCAGTCCGTTCCACAACCAACTAGGCTATCGCCGCTATCTGCGTGCAGATCGTGAACTATGTAAACTAATCTATGTACATAATGATTTCTTATGTTTTCGCGAATGTTAGATATTAAAATTAAACTATTTTTCGGATTTTATCGCGGTGTTTATGTTTTAGTTTTCTCTCGACGTTTCGAAGACTGCAGCCTATACGGTCAAGGGGGAGACTTGTTATCCCCCCGGTTAAAAACTAAAACATTAAAATCGCGATAAAATCCGAAAAATAGTTTAATTTTAATCTATGTAGACACGGGCTGCCACAAAAGTAACTGAACGAATATAAAAATGTAAAACGTTTCTACACATTACCTTCAGTCGAAATATTCTTTTTTCTTTATTTACGATAAATTAAACCCTTTCAAGTTCGTTGTGGTGTAGAATAAGCCATTGTTGATACGGACACAATAGTTAAAGGGCCATTTTTAAATTTAGAATCGATTCTGTTACTTTCATGTCTGACTGCACATGTCTAATTCTCAGCTTTACGAGCAAAGGTAAACAAACTTAACTCATATCTTCAACCTGCACAAAAGCATCCTTTATTATTTATGATATATATAAATATTAATGAAAAAATATATTGCATCAGTCTCATTTCAGAATTGAATAAAGGTGACTACTGTATTGTTAGTATTTGATATACGCGCGTTTGTGTGGAAACACCATTACTACGCCCATTTCATAAGCCAAGCGGCAATATGAAAGATGCATTTCAATTTTAGAGACAGAATACTCGCCATTTTATGCCTTAAAATTTAATGGTTAAGGATACTTTTAACGTAATTTGTGTATTATCTGTAAGAACAATCACACATGCATGCTTATAAATATATTGTTTAGGGAATATCTAAGAAAATAAATTGTGTAGTATCAGATATCATTACTAAGAATCTCGTCCAATCTTTGAACGGTAAAGGAAACATTGTAAGGAAAGGTTTGAGAGTTCTTTTGAACCTCAAAGGCAAATTCTGCCAATACGTAGCTACAGACTAGAGTAATGGATGAAGGACATTGGTTTTTCCCGTAGAGGCGGCTGGTACCCAGTAATGAAACTATGAAATACAGGGCAGATAAAATTATAAAATATTACGTCTCAATAGCTTAAAAGAATACAAATTCGAAACTTGAATTATTTGCTTCAATTTTAAAAATGTCTCCTATACTTACCTATGTAAGTGTATCAATACCATTAAAATTTATTTTTAAAAATATTTAAAAAAATATCTAGCTATATGTGCGACATTTCGTTCTGTTAATCATTTACTTCATTGAATATAATTTGATGATATATTTTTATCATAATCGAAGGACATATTTGTATTAAGATTTGACCATTATATTTAAATAAGCGAAGTAATATTCTGTATATATTCATAAAAACAATTAAGCTTCTTTTCCTCTGATGTATGTAAAAACAACCAAGAATAAAACGAAACAATTTAAACATCAAAGTATAAACCAAACGCAAATATTTTTCCTGGCATTAAGACAGCACTTAATTCCGTTTCATTTAGAAATGGAGATTTTTCCGTTGCTCAAAAAACATCCCAAATTTACTTGTGAATTATTAATAACAATCTTAGAATTCGTTCCCCTTTTAATGAATTATTGGAACTTATTAATCATTCCTTTTTTGTGCAAGAGAAATGTTCTCTAATTAACTGTGCCATATTACGTAATTAGTTGGGCTTATTTTAGCTTGTTATAAATTTGTTGTGATTACCATCATTTGTTTACTCGATGTTGTATTTCGGCTTTTATGCTTAGACTTAAAATCTGTTAGGGTTAGTTAATTTTATATACAAGCATAAAAAAGTATAGTGACTTAAATTGACACATCACAAAAATGGCTGAACGGATGATGAAGGCTTCTCAGTTATAGTAGGCGAAACTTTAGTAAAAAGGAATCAAAAACATCAATATCTACGCTATAAAGTGACCTATATTATAATTATGTATTTAAATGTTTTTTAATTATCCACAGTACAATTAATTTCCCAATATTTTTGGTCCTACAAATTGTTCTAAGTAACCACATTTTGGTTCCAAAACGACTACAAAATCACGGTGTATGTGTATATCCTTATACCTTTTTTTACAGGGTTCCTCAACCCTCGCTCGGACGAATTCCCTCGTTCGCCAGCCAACTACGGTCTGATGGACCAGATAGCAGCTCTGCACTGGATCAAAGAGAACGTGGCGGTCTTCGGAGGGGACCCTACTAATGTGACCCTCATGGGCCATGGGACTGGGGCCGCGTGCGTCCACTTCCTGCTCACATCCTTGGCTGTGCCCGAAGGTAAGTTATAGTAATATTATTTTAATTATATTGCGATATGTAGTCACTTTGGCGAGGCAGTTTAAAAAAGAAACATCCTCTTATTTAGTTTCTTTTTATACGTGTACAGAAAAATGATGATGATGGTACGTGGAATGGGGTCTTATAGAATCTCGACTGACGAGTAATTATTGTTTCTCGACAGACGACACAATTATGCCGGCGTGTTGGAACCGGATATACACAGACTGATCCCGGAACGCGTCACACTTACGTGGGCCACTATGGCGGGTTTTAACACCTTGTGTACGCTGGTCGCTATCCGAGCGGATATAAAATATTTACTACTAACAATACCCAAATCTAAAATTTATTTATTTATTGTTATAAGTAAATACAATTTTATGTTCTTATGTACTAGTACAATGCCCTACAAAACTACTTGCGCAGTTTGTCTGCAGGAACATAACGAGCCTCTAACTTATTAACAACATTATCATGCCTTCAAATCAATGTACGTACAATAATAGTACCTAATAAATGCTTTGTAAGTTATTGAACATATATATTTTTAACAATCTATAAAACTTGCCTTCATTCGACTCAGTTCTAATAAGCATTGGCAATTGCCTTAAGAAGCGTATTCCATATCTCCTAAATAAATTTATTTAGGAGATATGGAATACGCTTCTTAAGGGTTCTGTCACCATAATAATTTTTAACCCTTGGCACATTAAATTTACCAGTGCATACCGACCTCGTAAAAATATACTTATGCATCTAATTGGTTGATAAAAAAATAGATCGGTAATCATTCTAACATAACATGGTAAGTCCCTTTCGCCACGGTTATATCACATAGAGATAATGTCTTAGAAAACTTGAACTTATCAGCTATCGGTTGTTTTTAGAAAAAAGTCAAAACGCCTTTACCCAATTAAGAACTCATTCAACTAGTTCCGTTGATCTATCGTCATGGAACAAAACAAATATGACATCGCATGTTGTCAGTTAGGAATTAGAACTCGTCTATTCGAAGTGTTTGAATTTTGAGAGCCCGATCGACATAGCGGCAGGCGACAGCTAATTAGGACTTAGCGTTAGTACATCATATTTATCTGGTCGGAAACAAAAAGTTTTTATCAACAACGTTTCCTCTGCAGGGTCCACGGTTGGGATTGGGGTCTCCCAGGGTTCAATTTTGGGACCATTTCTGTTTTTAGTTTATATTAATGATCTACCGTACATTATTAACAAAATGGCTGAAGTTGTATTATTCGCTGACGACACTTCTCTAATATTTAAACTAAATAGAAGGGAAGGAAATTTTATAGAGCCAAATAAAGTATTTAAATTGATTTTTGACTGGTTTTCTGCCAATAATCTTCTATTAAATGCGGCAAAAACTAAATGTGTCCGATTCTCGTTACTGAACAAGATTAATGGAACTGATATTGATTTAGACGGGAATAAACTAGAATTAGTACCCTCTACAGTCTTCCTTGGGGTTTCTATCGATAGGAAATTACAATGGGGACCCCACATTCAAAGAATTTCGGGTAAATTGAGTTCTGCAGTCTTTGCTATTAGGAAGATCAGATATTTAACTGATGTGGCTACGGCAAGGTTAGTATATTTCGCTTACTTCCACAGCATTATGTCTTATTGCATTCTTCTGTGGGGTACTGCAGTAGATCTGCAGACCATTTTTATTTTACAGAAAAGAGCGATTCGTGCAATTTATAACCTTCGGTCTCGCGATTCCCTTAGAGAACTGTTTAAGGAGGTGAATATACTGACTTTGCCAGCTGAATACATTTTTCAAAATATTATGTATGCACTGTTTGAACACTAGAAATAAGAATAAACTAGTTGTTCCAAATTTCAGGCTCTGTAAAACAAATAAATCTTATCTAGCGAATTGTATTAAATTCTATAATAAAATTCCTCTTGAAATAACCAATCTGCCCGGCTACAAATTTAAGTATCATATTAAGCGCGAGTTAATGTCAAAGGGGTATTATAATGTAAAGGATTACCTCGATGATCAGACGGTTTGGAAAAACAGTCCTGCACACCCTGTCCAATCCTATGTTAACGCCAATATTAGAAATTAACTACATAAACGTCTCATGTGTACCTTTCTACAATTATGACATTATACTGGGTAACAGTTTTAAATGTCCGTGACATTTTATTTTATATTGACTCATTGAATTATCAATGTATAATAGACGACCGACCGATCATTTTGTTGCATCAGCCTTAAAATTTATAATCTAAATTATATTGACCGAGATCTATGACAAAATATGAAATGAAAATATTATGTTTGTAAATGTAGGCGTATGCACGCTGTACACCGTTTCATAGTTTTTATAAATTTTTAGTATTATTGTTTTTTTTCGTTAAATTTTAGTTATTGCTAAATACTTTTATGTGGATTTTCTCCGCACTTTTACTGTGATGTGCGTGTATTAGCTTATATAATTAATCAGACTTTGTATAGAAAAGACTTATTAAAAGAAATATATATTTAATAACAATATTATAAAAGAATGGACAATTGATGACAAAAAATAAAGCCCGGAGTTTCTTTCTGCCTTTCTTCTTCGGGTAGTCATCGCTTAGGTAGTTAGTGAAAGGCTGGTAGGTTAGCTAGGTTAGGGCTTTTATTGTCCTCACCGGTGAGGATCGCGACGCGTTTCTCCCTTATTGCTTATTCAAAAATACATATATACATCATTTTATTTTCTTTCTTCCCTGCCAGCCCGAGCTGGCTTCTTTGTTTACTAGGTATATTTTTCATTTATTTTATTTTCAATATAAATTGTCTTTATTTATATAAGCTAATCTAATTAGGTAATAATTAAATGTTCTCATGTACCTTGACTTATCATAAGTGCAACGATGTTCGCCTACGTGATGAATAAAGCATTTTTATTTTATTTTATTTTGGAGACGTAAATGGTGCCTAGATTGTTTTAGCAGAAATATAATAAGGAGGAAGTTGGTCAATTTATTCTAAGTGATCACTGCTCGACATCCACTGCCAGGGGAATTGTGGTTGTCATAGCAGCTCTTAAGGAATTACAGATCGTAAATAGGATTTCAAAAAGGTTTTCAAAAAGCAATATGAAATCTATTACTTTACGCCGGTTCTCTGTAAGACATTAGTTACGCAAAAGTAAATAAAATTGTCTACTGCTTCCTTCAACTTACGCAAACTTATAAATTAATCGATAACATTTTAGTTCAATACAGCACAAAATATACGACTAAGAACGTAAATAACGTTTACCAATACTTAAGCTAACGCTTCTAAACTATAAAGTATCCATTTTCTATTACGACATATCCTAAAGTACGGTCAGCAGATAAGGTAGCGTGCGGTGCTAAGATAGTCCGGCCTGTTGGTTGGCAGCCAAACGATGCTCGGGCTAGACCCGCATTTAGGTAGGTGAAATATAAAATGATAAATATAATATTTTAAAGTATGTAGACGAAACATGTTATGCCCTTTTTTTAACGTTTAGGTTTGACGACATTTTGAGGACGCCTTCGGAAATAATTCATTTTTCGAATGTATTTTTTTTTTGGTAAGATCGAAAAAAATTACTTGCCAGTATCATAAAAAAATAAACTTACATATTTCAGCTAATAACCTTTTTCTTGCACATAGAATGCAATTATAGTGTAATAAATAAGTCGCCGATTATTAGGGATAATTTGGTAATGGACAGTTATTCGATTTTTTCTGTACGCATACCACCATATTGAATGTATTTACATTATATGCGTATTTTCCCGTACCAGGGGATATAATATAAATTTAATTCCCAAATCCGGCCCCTGTCATTATACAATATATCGTATCCCTTTTATCTAGACCATTTAAAGTCATATACAAAATATATTGGCGTCACAGGCTGTTACCAATACTCGTGATAATGCTGTTTAAAAATTTCATTAACTTAGGAGTGTTGCTAAGTGATCGATCTAGTCATAATCAATCCATATTTGTTGCTTATTGGACTCGAAAAAATGATAATTAGATGGTCTTTTTCTTCCAATATGCGATCGGTACCACGCACGTCTTACACCGTGCTATGTGGCGACCTAATCTTTGGCAAAACTTTTTTTTTCACGAACATTGCGAAATGATCACAGTGGCGAAGAGTCCAAACAACCCGATTCCTGCCGGCTTCCCTTTCGTAATTTATGTAAAATAATTATAACGATTTGCAGACCGTATTTATGCATATTAGTACCTATATTGTGTTGTATTGGGTTCCCTTTCAGAGAGTATCAGCCTTGGCTACTGCACCCCACTGCATGTAATAGTAAGTAAAATGGAGTCTAGGTAGTATATTGTCTAACGAAAGATGAGTACCCCTGTCAGTCGACACAGTTGAGCTTATGTTTGAAACTGGATACATATACGGATCCCGGGACGTGACATATTAACTTGGGCTACTGTGGCAGGTTTTGCACCTTGTCTATGGTAGTATTCTACCAACTTAAACTAACAAAAACTATGCCAAAAAGATTCTGCAAAGGAAAGTCTTTGGTGTTTGTATAAAACAGCAGAGACTTTTCCGCCCTCACACCCACCACTACAACTCCTGTAAACCAGGATAAGCAGTGGTACGCATTTTTTGACACCGAGCACTGAAGCTCGGCGAGTCTCACCGAAAACTAATTTATCATTATCCTGCAACGAAATTAATCAAATAGACAGATAGGGAGGATTTAGAAATATTAACTGTCCACTTCCCTCCATAGTAAATCGGGAGACAAAATAATGAACTAAGAAGGCGTTTGTCTCTTTCTCTCTCTCTGTGTGTGTGTATGTGTGTATAAAGCACCAGTAGTAATTAGACTTACTACCTCATTCAAATTGAAACAGAACGGTAAACAAGACTCTTATACTATCAAGAACTAAAAACTACGAATCAGACCTTTTGACCCTCGCACTTCCACCCCACGCCAGTCCTGTGTAAACCCACGTTTATTAGCTTTAACTCGTGTTTATGTTTGAAGCAGACAATATTATTTGAATATAACCTGCAGGTGTTTACGGTATGTAGTTATTCTAATATTCGCCTTTAAAGTTTTGTGTTTTCAACGTAATTATGTAATTTTTAGTTTCTTATTGTTACTGTTCTATTTTTATCAAATTGAGTCCATATGATGAAAGTAGTAGGATGCAATATTGTGTTTTTGATATTATTTGTGTTTGATTTTGAATTACTTTATAAGATTACTTAACTATATGGTATTACATTCACAGCTTTTCGTATTTTTAATACTGTTCATGATCAGATGAGATGCTTGTGTAAACGAGGTGTGAAACGTAGTATGAAAAAATCAACGCAAACAAACAACATAAGAAACCTAAAGTTATCAATAAAATTGAAGACTACTTGAAATTAAAGCAGTAATTAACGCCTTAAAATTATAAATAATAAACACAAACAAACGAATTGAGCACCTCCTCCCATTTTTCTAAGTCGGTTAAAACCATAGTCAAGTTGTCCTTCGTCTGCATATAACGATGGCAGTTATTCATACTCTCTATGTCATTTGACACGTAGTCATTAAAATTCTGAGAGTATGTTTCATGAATAAAAAATCTTTCGTATAAAATTATTTAAAAAGAATATTTAACGTAATTTAAAAAAAGGTCACAAAGAATGTACTACATAAAAAAGTAGGAAGCTGAGCATTATAATACTACCGAAATTTGTTCAAACCCGACACAAAGACAATATAAAATTAAATGTGACTCGCTCAGTTTGCGCGGTAACACATAGTTTTAAGCCGTGAAACGAGATTACCTCGGGGCGTTGTATTACTCCTGCGAGATATGCGAATCAACAGCTCAGTCAAAAATTCAACGCTAGTTTTTAAAGTTCAATTTAAAAAAATATCCGAATAAATCTTGCCAATATAAATGTGCCCAAATACGTGTAAAGTATTAATTGGATTTCGGAATATTTTCGAAGACCTATGGCTTACATTAACTCCGTGCGATGATATTTAAAATTATTTCAAAAATTATACCAAGTTATATTCATTCTCGTCGTAAGGTACGCTGATTGGCTATAAATACTTTTGATGTTGTAATGAAAATTCACTTATCCATGTGAAACTTCACAACGTTATGCTTTATCATTCAAACAAGCAGATAATAAATGACATAAATAGTAACAACTGTTTCAAAATAATCATCATATTACGCACAAATGAGCCAAGAGGCAACAGCACACACTGTTCAGCCACAGCCTGCTAGCGCCCTCACCTCAAAACCAAAATCACATAACTTGCATGATATATGCAAGTTAACAATTTTAAACTTGAAACTGCTTCAACTTTCCGATGGGGTCGTTAAGTCGGAAAACGTCTATAACTTAATTATAAGTTGGAGTTAAGTTGACTTGAGATAATTTCCTTTGCCAAGTGTCACCACGCAGGTTAGGCGTGATTAGAGTTCTTAAGTTATCTTGATAGGAACAGCGAAGTTTCATATTGAATTTCATGTTTATAATAACAATTTTAAATGAAAATTGTTGATCGAGTATCGATCGGAAAATAGTGGCTATTCCAAAGCATTGAAAATCAAAGAGTATCGTAAAAGAGTGGCTTCTATTACTGATTATTAGTAGAAGAGTGGAGATGTAATTAATGGAGACAATAAAACAGTTAACGAGGTATTTCTATAGAAAAATAAAGCTGGTGTATCACTGCCTCATAGAATACCGTCATAATAATGTAGTGGTGTTAATATTAGGAACGAAAAAGTATTTTTGATTCTCCCAACACTCAAGCTTAAACAAATATTCGTGAATCACATTTACCTCACTGTGGGAATGAAACCTAGAATAAGTATGGCAAGTTTTGTACCATGTCTACACTACACTCTATTCTTGCCATTACGAAGTCTCTTAGAACCCATTCACCACTCAATATGATCCCCTTGGGTAACTAAGAGATAGTCCATCTAAAATTCCACAGCCCAATCGAAACAGCAATACAGTTCCTTTAAAAAATCGCTGAGGTCGCAGGGCTGGAGGAAGCAATTTCGAGCCCTCGGCATGCTCGTCCTGCATACCCGATGAAGGGACCCGAAACAATTTAGCTGGTTTGCCTCGGGTAAAGTTTTCAACAACTAATGACTGCTTTTTCAGTGGACAAAGTTTTGATAAACAGCGTATGAAACTGGACGTGGGGTTGCTGTAATTGGGTCGAGCTTTTTGAGTGTTGATTTTGGGAAAATGTTATTACTGGGTATTTTTATATATCTGATGATACTACGTGGAGTCCGAAATTTTGTTGACCAATGTTTTCTCTTGATGGCCGTCAGTTATTAAACAAACAACAACGGCACAAGTTCTTCAAAAAACAATTGGCATAGCAATATATCCGATATCTACGCAGCCGAACTATTAGCATCAACAAAAAGTTCGAACTTTGGATAGATAGTTTAATTAGATAAAATATAAAAGTCTTCGTATTAACAAACAAGTAGACAGAGATGCAACGAATTCACCATCGATTGTCTTTTTAAAAGCCTTGACGTTAATAAGGAGCATTTAATATATCGATCAGTATTGCAACCACCAGCAAATCTTGTGTAATTTTCAAAAAAGAACGACTTTTGATTTTCCGATATAAAGATCGAAAGGACCCCATTGACATCACAATACGCCAATACACAAGGCAATACTGCCTTTACGAAGAAGTGACAAAAAATATCCAAAGTTTATCGAAGGCATTACGAAGCAATATCGACGCTTCCAAACAAAGCTCGCGGAAATCGTTCCTTCGAAAAGCCTCTTTGTATTTCGAATTAAGCTTTTTAAATTTCAGTAATCGCTGTCGTCACGCCAGACCGGTAGTTTTAGCTATTTATAAAGGGTCGTTCAGTTCCGAGGGACAATTGTTCGAACGGTTAATTGTTTGGGGTAATGACGTAGACAATAGCACGACATTTCCTGGTGTGGGGCAGTTTAAAGTGAAGGACGAAATACAAGCTAAGGAAGAGAAGTGCTACGGTTTCTCGTGTGCGGAAATCCGTTTGGGGAGCTATCACCTTGTTGTCTATTCTTCGAGCAGTAGTGCATAGACAAAACTATTTTCGAGTTTAGAGGATATAGCTATTGTTAATACTAAGCCTTATGCGCTTTGACGTGACGATGATAGGATGCAAGCTAAACGCAATACCACGCAATCTATTCTAAATTCTGAGTCTATCTAGTTAGATACTTTTACATAACGATTTTTATCAAGCCATCAGAACCTATAGAAAATAACTGCTTCCACAGCGTTGACTAATTTGCCACCACTATTGTTTCCTTTTAAAGCTTTCATTTCATTTGGAGCCAGCCGCAGCAAACAAAAATTAAACAAAACCCGTATAAAACCTAGATTTTCATCAAAACAAATCCATGTCGAAACGAAACTGTCGAGTGTACAAAACGCGTGCCCAAACCACTTTGCCGATGGTAAACAAACGAGTGGTTATGTAAGCGTTATTGCGACTGCTGCGAAATGTCATTTGCTAAAAGACAATTTTGACCACCAAGTACGTGTTGACTGGATAGCGCGGGAAAAGTTTTTGGACATTAGGATTGACGTATTATGCAAAATGTATTAGGAATTCTAATAAACCTATTTTTTATACTAGATAATATATATTAGGTATAAAATAGGTGCTATATTATTAGGTGATAGCCTAGTTGGTTGTGGAACGGACTGTCGAGACAAAATATGTCCGCAGGTTCAAATCCCAAGGGCACACCTCAGACTTATCTAAAAATGATGTGTGTATTCTTTGTGAATTATCGCTTGCTTTAACGGTTCACCGTTCCTTCCTTCCTTCCTCCAGGAAAACATCGTGAGGAAACCAGCATACCTAAGAAGTTCTTTATAGGAATTTCGAGGGTGTGTGAAGTCTACCAATCCGCACTAGGCCAGCGTGGTCGACCAAGGCCTGTTCCCTCTCAGTAGTAGAGGAGGCCCGTGCCCAACAGTGGGACAGTATATAATACAGGGCTGATATTATATTATATTATGACATAACATAAGGTGGTATTATAAACAAAATTTGTAAGCACATTTAAATATTACACATAACTAAACGCAGTCTGCTGAATAGATTTGGATTAAAATTGATACACAGGAAAAACAAATTCTACGTAAATATAGCACTGTGGAATACTTTTATACCGAAAATGTGCAACTTTTATCCCAGAATATGAACCACAGATACTCACATCTATCGTATTACTCTATCTCTGCATCACTCGAAGTAACACTGATAGAAAATGCCTCTGGCATTAAGTCCACTTTATTAAATAACTGTATTAGAAATTTTATAATAATAAAACTAGTATCCAAGTAAACAAAGATAATATCGGTAGTAAAAGTATCTTTTCAAATGTCTTTAGAGGTAATGCTTTGTATTTAACCTCATCAAATCCTCACAAAAACGAAACCCAACTGAAACTCAAAAAATTTGCATTCGCTAGAAACGTGTACTTCACAAAGCTACTAGAGAAATGTAAACAAACTAGCAGTTTCAAGCAGCTTTAAAAGCCCCGCTGAAATACACGAAGCCTCGAATATACAAAATGAGTTAGAACGAGCAACCTTCGGGGATGCATTTAGATGAACATTATTCTGACCGAAAATGGTTATTATTGTGTGAAACAGCGGTTCTTAAAGTTTGCTGTGGGATCGTAAATTATTCGGAACCAGAACAATTATGTGTTAATAGTGAGGTAGTTGAGTATAAACAGCAAAAGGCAGATATAGAATAATAGTATAGAAATTATCTCACTCTATGCGGTGGCTATAGTAAATTATTTAGAATTGGGTATGGCCTGTATTAATGACATTAATGAGAGAGATAAGCTATGCTACAACGCTGGCCATATATAGATTGATTGACTAAATGATTACACATACTTGAAAAGTTTTTTTTGATGTAACTATGTTGTGTGGCAGAGTATTCATTGTATTTTGTGCCAGCTCTTCCATTATTTTATCTGTATAAATTGCTGACGGTAATTTTAACATTTAATAATGCTTAAATTTTTAAATCCAAATGGATGATAAATTTATGATCCGTTAAAAAACTCGTGCATCAAAGGTTTGCCTTTTCTATGTTCAATGAATGTTTTAGAACCACAGCACGAGGCTTAAAGCGGTAGTCGCTGCAGATGAAATGGAATTTTAAACGTAGCGGCAATTGCGAGCGCTTTAAGCGATTGTTTCTCGAATTAGACAACGATGGTTGTTAATGAGTTTTACTATACAAATGTATGCAATATTCGTATTGCTTTTGCATTGTATTATTGTTGAAATATTTTGAAGGGTTTAATGATGAAACTATTAATATTTTTTTTATACCGCCACGGCATAACTATGGTTTTGATATTAATTAAACCTCTTTCGTTACTTTTTTATTGTCTTATTTTTCGAGATCAGTATGATTATTGGAAGCTTAATAGATATTCCCGATTGCTTCAATGGACGCTCTCATTTATCGTCAGACGATCTGAAAAACAAACTTGATTACAACGTCCACGTATTAAAATAAACATTATTCAATACAGGAACAAAGCGCTATGGAAACAAACTGAAATATTTTAAAACAAATATTTTGTCCACCGCAACGATTGGTGCTCGAACCCATATCTACCGAATTGATCATTTAACCACTAAGCTTCAGTTACATTGGGTTATTTCATTCAGTGAACAAATTTGTTTTATAAAATTCCGGTGCAGAATGCAAATGAAATAAAAATAACGAACACAAAACAATTATGATGCGACCTGGAAATTTTAAAACATTTTCGTATGTTATGAAGGACTTTTGTGTATTTTGGATATTATTGTATTTTGCACCGGCTTTTCCGTTATTTTATCCGTGTAATTAACAGTGACAACAACTACATGCTTTACTAATCTATGTTCTTTTATCTGAGATATAAGAATTTAAAGTCACATATTATCTAGGATTTTGCTAGAAAAGTCTTTTTCAGATGGAATTTACAGTACTTGCACATTATAGCATGTAAAATAGAGAAGTGGAGTAGAAGTCAGACATATCGCACTAGCTCCCTTATTCATAGACGTTATTTATCTAAAGACGGAGCATTGCTGTGATAACAAGTCTGTTTCTAAGTGCTGACGGTATGGCAGCCTTCGCAGTGTGTAGACATAGGGCCGTTGTGATTGGCTAATATTGAGATACAACTTGAATCTAGTCGGCTGTCAGATAAACAAAGCTGAGAAACAGACTTGTTAGCACAGCAATGCTCCGTCAATAGATAAATGACGTCTATGAATAACGGGGTTACTCATTAGCCGCAATTTTATAAAAAATCTTCCAAACAGGGGCGTAGCTACCGCCGTATCAGCCCTATCAGTGATTCGGGGCCCCCAAGTTTTTGGGCCTGTCTTGGTCCATACTTACTTTAAACTAAGCAAGCGCCCAAAAGTTTGGCTACCTTGAAGAGCCCCCCAACCAACTTAGATATAGGGGTCCTCTATGGCAAACTACGCTACTGCTTCCAAATTATATTTCATTATCCATTTGCACATTCCTTATAAAAATCTTAACCTGCATTTGTGGTTTCTCATGACCTGCGGCTTAAACCGAATAAGCTATAACTATAGTATGGGATTGAACGTAACGCTACACCGCCTTTATTATCCCGCAGGAATATTCTAGGATCATTCCATATTCAATCTTGAAGGGGTTGCGGAGATTTGTGAAGATTTAATGCAGATATATTGCATAGAGGCTTTTAGTAGGGAGGTGGAATTTGTGAAAATATTGTAATAGGTTATGATAAAAAGGCAATTTATATCTTAATAACACAAAAGTAATGAGAATTCTCCTTATGTATAGTAAAACTAATTGATTTGGCGTTTAAACTACGTAATAGTCATACCGGAGATGTAGGGGGATGTCTTCGATTATGAAAATATGGTTTACATTATTTTTTTATTAATCCAGCTTCACCAGGGGTTCTTTTTTCTCTGTCAACGAATAGTAACATGATTAACTTTGATTTGCTTCTTGCGGCTGTGGTGTCTGAAAGTCTACCCCAAACCAACCTCGCTTTCCTTTCTTTAAAATAATACCATATTTCTAGCAATGAGAGTATTTATGGGCAACTATAATTTATCATAATATTGTAATAAAAGGAAAATCTACTCAAAATATGTCCCTGACATAAGAATCTTGTCCCCTTAAGATTTTGCAATTCAAACATAAAACTCATCCAAAATTGCAGCAGTGAAAATGTTGTTCACAGCTCATTCCCCTTCCCCCGTGTTACATGTTTACGTCGTGCTATATTCTCATTTTCAATTCTCATTCGATTCTAGTCTGATCACGTATCGGGCGGAGCTGGGGGTACAAATTATATTACATCTTGTTTATTGTCTTATCAGGATCATTTCACGAGGAAACGAAATAACGTAAGGATAATAAGGGAAACTTTATGACGTCTGTCGGTGCGTTCGTTGGATATGTTTGTACATTTTTTGTGATAGATGCATTTAACAATTTATCATAGTATAGTGATGTCTCCAATCAGTTTCATGATGATTTTTTTTCTGATAATCGCCTTTTAGGTTTTTTGCAGTCTTTATGACGTCAAGGTCGCATAAAGTGGTTGATATTCCATAAATAATACACGGGAATCATTGATTTAGCCATGTTTTTCTTTTCGAAAGCATCTATGCTTTAACAAATTACATTTATTTTTCTAAAAATACTGTTACGGCATCAAAATTTATCAGTCCCAGAATATTTGTTAAAGTATGGGATTGAACTCATTTATATTTCACTGCAGTCGCATTATCCGCTGCATTGTAGATACTGGTATTATCATTAGATATCCTGAATCTAGCCATATACGGAACATCAGTAGCTTGTTAAGACAATTTGAAGCTAAGCATGATCTTTAACATTATAGCTTGATAAATTACCCTTACTTTTATATCTTCAGCTCACGAGCAACAGCTTAGTGTTAAGCTATAACTGCTCTGAGCAAAGCAGCTTGTTAGCTTAGCAGAGCTTACGAGCTTCGGATAGATTGTGAACCACACTTCTGATCCATGTACACAAGAGATTTAATGAGCTTTATAAATCTCAACTAGACTTTACACTAAGCGTATTCTCTAGCCTTATCTTAGTCTTCACTTGCTCGTGGATCGAGTTGTTGAGCTTAGTCAGAGTATTGGTTGGATTTTCTAGTTTTAGAGATATGGCTGATAAAGTATTAATTCTGTTAGATTATGGAGCTTAATAACTGATCTTCTAGTTGGTGAGAATATAATTGTCCGGTGCACTCTTTGTTTTTTTTTATGTTATTATCGAAAGTAAGGTTGTGTTGGCTACTTGTCTAATGATTTATTCGTATATACAACCTACAGTGATATAATAATTAAAACGTAGATGTATTTTTCTCAATTATGATCTGATGTGTTCAAAATAGCTGGTGCGATTCAACAGAAAAATATCCCATCATACATTACATTGATTGCAGTCTGGACTTATAAAGGCTAAAAGGAAATTCTTTATTTTAGATCTAGGTCATGCAGTTAAGGCCCAAAGGAACATTCAATACGCACATGACGCGAGCAGTTTTCGACACGTTTCGCTGACTCGACATCCGGGCCGAAAAACTGGGTCGATATAACATTGCAGTTTGCGCAGTTTAGCAATACGAAGTTTTGAATTAAATTTTACGCTAATTTTATCTTTTAGTATAACATTTTGCTTTCTATTAAACATCCAATACAAACATTAGTGCCAGGCAAATAAAACAAGCAAATGAAACAGCGATATCTTCAAGGAAGTGGAGAGAACTACCGTTACAAAAGTTTCTTCCGGCTAACCCCTAACGCTAAGAAAATCTAAGGAAACCTGAATATCCCATAATAATTCTAAATATGAAATTTTAAATCTATTGCATTATATCTATCGTGTGCTGGATGTAAATGATGGTAGCGCTCAAAAACAAGACGAATGAAAAATAATCTATAGTAAAAGAATACTATCTGTACCTAAGGCATAATTGATTTTAAATACTACTGACAATATGCAAATGCGTGCTTGAATTGTAATCCGCTTTGATGAACAATAATTGATGATGATTTTAAGATTATCTAATTATGATTTAATTATGACCATACCTTACAATCTTCAAATTTATGGCTCCACCTCTTTCAACTGCAGGTGATTGATGATTTTGTTCAGTTAAAAATAATAATAAAACCCTACCTTGCACTCTTGAACCTGATCTTAGTACCTCGATATTCACGCGGCAGCCATTTCCTAACCAAAATAGATTATGCAAAGAATATTCTGAGTCGTCGAACACTTGAATTTTCCTCAGCGCGGTCGCGAGCGAGCGGAAAATAAAAGCCACTCCAAACGCCTCTAGCACTGCGGCGCCTCGGTTTACTTTATCGGTTTTTATCACACCCACTGCATTTTTGGGGGTTCTTGAAATATTTTGAATTTAGCTTGCGTTTCGAGTTTGATAGATGTCGAGCACCATTGATAACAGGGAGATGTTTTGTTGATATATGGGAGTGTATTTCATTGTATGTGAAAAGCTTTGTGTTCAAGAGTAGATCATTGTGAAGTGCTAGTGTCGAACCTTTTCACCAGAATGTTCCACGTGAATGAGTTATAAATGTACTAGTTGAACACCTTTATTTTAATTATCGTCAAAATTATTAGCTACAGAAAACATAAATCCTTTTAGAGTTTCAAAAATAAATTGCTAACTCAACGGCTGTAGATTGGAGAGATACCGCGTTCAATTGATAGGTCGGCCAACACCTTATGTTAGATTGTCTCGTACGATTAGCCCAGGATTGGATCTTTACAAGGGCTTTAACGTCAAGCATGGGCTTAGTTTTGAAAGCGTCTTGTGTATAATATGAGTGAAAGCATATTTCACTGATGTTACCTTAATTAAAATGACACCAATACAATGGGTAAAATATTAATAAAATGGTAAATAAATGCATTAATTAAATACAAAAAAATGTTATAACCATATTATCTATAAATAAATGTAAAATGCCAAGCAAATGTAAAATACACTAGGTGCCAACATGATATTTTCATTTTTGAAAAAATCAAGCAAAAAATAATAAACAAAAACAATATTAAAAAAAAAGAGAAAATTTACGTGAAGTAGCGCCGTAAGTTCAAGCGTGGTGTAGCTTAAGTAATTTCCCGTTAACTTGCCAACACTAATTATCTAGACTAGACTGGCTGAAGACCTAGACACTAAGCTAGACGTGCTAAATTACTAACGGTGGTTCGTCTTGATTTTGTGCATCGTTTGCTTTCGTCGTAAAACGGTCCGTTGGGTGTCGAATGTGGTTTGCAACGAGTTTGTTTGAGTCTAAAAATGTAAAGATTTTAGTTGCACTAATTTGTGAAGCAAATTGGACTCATGCGTTACGTGACTCATAAAGTTTTGGAGGTATATGCGACTGAAGCGCTCGACCGTGGCATGATTTTCTCATAATATGAACAGTGTTTAATTTAATGACAATATCGAAGGCTTGCTGTAGGGCGTGTGAGATTGTGTTTACATTGTAAAATTTATTAGCTTTTGTTTTCAAAGCCCAACAACGCCCATTTCCGAAACAATATTTGTGGATCTCACAAACGTTTCACTCGCCCATTTCACAGCCGATTTATTGTCCGCTGCGCATTCCATACTATTTACAATTAATTTATCCAATCCTTTGAATTGAATTAAAAAACAAATCAAACACAGAAATATAAATAACAGCCAGTAATATAATTAATGAATTAAATTTTAAATAAGGAAGCGTAAATAATCTTTTTTTCAAGTACCTGGCATGCAAACTCGGCCGTCAGACTTTAAAAGTAAAAGAGCAGTGTATTAAAACTGCCCTAACAAAGCGGCGCTTTTATAACAAAATGGACCATTCTCAGGCTCGTTTGCCCCTTCAAATACAGGAAAAATAATAGAAATTCCATAAATAGCAAACATTTTGTTTCCTTATTTCGTGTATTAAGAGGAGATTAATTTTCTCGGACCTGCCGTGGAATCCGAGAGAATCGTTTGCAATGCTTTGTTTAAACATCTTTTGTAATTATAGAGGTTGTTATTTATATATTTTCTGTTGTAGCGCAATTGACGATGTTTTTGAAGGACGGAAATATTTCCGTTTCCGATACCTACGACGTCTGTATTGTATTACTGCGGAGTCAGGGATGTGTGACTGATAGGTTTATTATTTATTACTTTACCAGGATTCTATTTTGTGCTCATTATTAAAACAGAATTGCCATTAATAGAATATCAGATCTACGAAGTTATGTTTATGTTGGTGCAAATAGCTAAAAATTCTATGATTGTGTTTTTCGCGCAATATGGAAGTATGTTATTAATAAAGGTAGTGTCACGATTTTGCCCATCGTATCTAAGAACTAGCTGAGAACCTAAAAATTGAATATAACCCGAGTATGCTTTCCCATGGGTTTAACTATACTTAAAATGTTGATAAACTTATGGACATTACCTTGCACTCGTCATACAATCAATTAGATTCAAAAACTTTATTTAAATATATATGTTTCTCTTGGATAAAGATTTCCATGATAAAGTCCATAAGAATGTCTTTTCTTATATTTCAAGCTACTCCATGTCAAATTTCATCAAAATCGGTTCATGGATGACTGCGAAACCCTTCTCCAGACTCCACGTTAGTCTTTCAAGGCCTCGCTGGAGTATTTACCACAACCACCAAAATCTGCAACGACGAAGGCTCCAAGCGGGCTCACGCCTAGACCCTTCTGCACACTTCGCCGCGCACGTCATACTCGTTACGACTTAATGTTACATTATCTAATCAATGAACATTTAATATTTTAAATCTGAGATTAACCCTGTCAATATTCAGATTTTCCAGTTTTGAGATAACACAGCATATAAAAATGCACTTAATAATGTTAATATTTTTTTTGGTTATAAGAGACCCACCATATCCGTTCCCCAGAGAGTTCACCATGAATACTATATCTTCGGTGCGCGGTCCATGCGGGCTCTTATATACCCCCGTTGTTATCACCAAAAGGCCCTGCGAACGAGTCCAGTAAGAGTTAAGTTTCTTATTACAATCTTAATATTCGTGTTTGTTTCAGGTCTTCTCTTCCACAGAGCGATCCTCATGTCTGGATCTGGCCTGAGTCCATGGTCTCTAGTCGCGGATCCTAACAAATACGCTGCGATAGTAGCGACACATGCTAATTGTTCGCCAGGTTAGTATGCGGGTTTTTGTAATATTTAATAAATGCCTTTTTTATTGTCTTATTAGGCAAACGAGCGAGCGGTCCACCTGATGGTAAGCAGCATCCACGGCACATAGACTAAAATAATTTCATAGGCATAACCCAGCCGTTGCCTTAAGTTAAAAGGTGTAGAACGAAAATTAATTGGATCTCAATATAGCTTACACCCTAGGTCAGCAATTGATGATGAAATGATGTAGATGTATCAGATCAATATGAAGCAATGGTATCATTTTTATAATCATGAATGTAGAACTATGGCCATTTTTATAACAATGGACTTAACGAAATTTAGGAAACGTCTTTTTTTTATTTTAGTAGATGCACAGCCGAAGTAAATAGTAATTGCATATGCAAAGGAGATAGTTGCTAATAAGATTCGATTAGCAGCGTTAATTTTAAACTGATCCACCGATAAATTGTTGCGCCCTAATAACATTAATTTCCAGTAGAATGTTAGATACCACCAAACATATTAAAGGAATTTCAATTAAAATTTAATTATCTACTACTCCAAAATCCGGCAAAACAAAGATTTGAATATTGTTAGTAACTATCTTTTGTTCGTGGCTCCGCGTGCATAAAAAAGTTTATCCAGAATACAAATCTATACTTCCAGGTTTAAAATGCAGTCTATATTTTAAGTTAGACATCTAGCAATACATCGGAGAAAACTGGATTCAATTCCATACAATGCCGTGATGCGTGTACAAATATACAGAAAGACAGAAATTCTAAAATATGTTTTGGCTTATATTGCTACAACGACGGAATAATGACAGAGCAACTAATAAAGACCTCCATATTAATTTTTCGATATCTATAAAGTACAGGCTTGGGCCTCCCACAATTTTATTATATGTAAAGGTATCCAATTTTGCTTAATTAAATTCCTCTCGACCAGAGCTAACACCGCCGCTGTTGCTACGGTGTTTACGGGAGCGGCCGCTAGAGGCGCTGCTGTCAGCACCGGTGCTGGCACCTGACTTCGCTTACGCTTTCGGACCGAGTGTCGATGGCGTGGTTATAGGTAAGTTCATTGTTTATTTCGAGCTACTAACTTTATCTCCACAAGATATGTATAGTAGTGCATCATACACAATAACATTGTAGTAAGTTTTGTCTTATATACCGAACTTTTGTCTATTATTTTTTTTTTTATTTGAGCACGACAATTGTATGGAACAATGGTAAGTAGAGTCCAATAGAATGTCAAGAGACGATTGGCCCTCGTCAGTCAATACAATTATGCCGACCTGTTGGAACCGGATATTATACACTTGATAATTCTACCAATATAAGGGCTTTAATATTTTATGGTTTATTGGATATTGCAAATGGTATAATTATTGGGTATTATAAGGTTTAACATATATTAACAACTCAGATGAGGGCAATGTCATGCATTGTTCATAATATAATCAATCTTTTTTCATAACTACATTGCATAGTTATCACAGGAAAATTATGGGAGGGAAATGAATAACTTCTTTATAATTGTTAAATGGGATATTTAATAACTTCAAATTTGATTATTAACTGCAATATAATTAATGCTTATGTATTTATAATTTAAATACATAATCATTAATTCAACAATGCAATAATCAAAAATTCCAGGATTTTAAAACTATCAGTTGGAAATATTTTCATTATTAAATTCCAACATAGGGAGTTAAATAATGAGCATACATACCAACATAATAATGTCTGGTTATATAATGATTTAGTTTCAGATAATATATTTGTCGCAGATATAACAATTGAACAAGAAACACTAATAAACATTCCTTAGATAAAATCACCAAAAGCTATAAACAACTTTTATTTATTACTAATAAAAGAAAAAATAAACAAATAGAAAAAGAAACTGGAATGTTGTAAGTAAGAAATAACAATTTTATTGATATAACAATTGGTACAACGGAATTGTATCTTGATACCAGAGCTTGTAATCCGGTTGGCGGATAGCCAGACGAAACTATAAGTAATAAACAAGAGTTCCAATTAGCAGGTCCAACCGTAATGAAGTCTTGTTTCACAATCCAATAGCTGGTTGTGTGTTTTCATGCCAATTTGGGGTGAATTTGGAAATAGATAACGGAGCATGTTCATTTAAGTATTTCATGAGGGAATAGTTTTGGATTTATCTAGGTTTATTGATGGGAATTTGCGTAAATTTGAATCTCTGTTTATAGATCAATTTATAAAATGAATTTTTATTTCCCATAGTTTTAATGTTCTGATGATTTAAAGAATAAAGAAATCATTATTTATCATGTTCTATGGACATATAAATGCAAAATTAAACAGTCATTTGAACAAAAAAGGCTTATTCGTAACTAAATCTTTGTATTAAACTAGCTTTTGCTCATGGCTTGGCCCGCATGAAAGAGTTTTCCGGGATAAAAGTCCCACTATATATTTTCCCGGGATAAAAAGCCTACACCCTTCCCATGATTTTAAACTATTTCATTAAAAATCCGTTCAGTAGATTTTGAAAAAATCGATAACATACAGACAGAAAAGGGCACTTTGTTTTATAATATGTATAGATAAATGAAACAGTCTTTTAATAGGAATGTAACAAAATCCTTACATAACTGAACAATATGAATAATAACTTACAACAGCCCAAAAACAAAGCATGTCCGATACAATCGGCTAAAACGGATATTGTAGTATCAAGTCTGTTGTAATCAATGTCTAATATAATACTCGGAACCGCAAAACTCCAAACTCTCCTCGGATAACGGCAGTATTCGAAATATTCAGTTAACAGCAAGCAAGCCGTTTGAAATTACCTACACAACTTGGCAATTTGAGTGGATTTAATTACGTATCAAGAATCTGTTGTAGATACAACAGTGTAGCTCTTTTAATTGTTGCGCCATGATTTGCAAACTCTACCAACTTCGGACCATTTATGGTCATGTATATTGCGCAATCATGGTTTTAATGGCCGAAATACTGTTACGTAGCTTACTAAAACTTCTATAGCATAATCTCCTCAATTTAATTGGCTTTAGATTCCGTTTGATGTCTATTAAGGAGAGGAAATTATCTAATAATGGGCGATTTTCTTTGCATTGATATTTACAAAACCATTTCAAGTTCAAAACCAGGACTGCAATTAATTATAATCTTATAATAGGTTGTATCAATGCCACTATAGTTAAAAACGTAGGTAAAATTTTCCTTGAAATCTCGAATGACATTCAAATCTAACATATATAATGCCACACAAAAAACCTTTCGGATTGTGTCTTCGCGAGCGAATGATCTTCAAAAATGAAGAACAAGAGAGCGCAAAGAAAGAATCCAAGTATAAATCAACAATAAAGCTGCAATGTACAGTTCCAACGTTATTTCACGGTAGCGCGCTCCCCCTTGTTTTCACTTCGGCGACATTCTTTAGCCGTCGGTGGAAGCGCTGGTGGCAGTTATTAAATTGTCTTCGTAAAGTTTTCTCATCTCGCCCTCCGTGTTTTCAGTTAGCACTTCTAGTAAAACATGATTTCTGTCATGTTTTTTCTTGGTCTGTGTTCGATGCGTTGGATGAAGTTTGATTGCTTGTGTATTGCTGTCTAATTATATTGGATCGTACAATATCTACTTTATTATTTTTAATATGTGTTATGGTGTGCATCCATAGTCTAGCAAGGGAGTAATGGCTGCCGAATCGGAGGTTGTGAAATTAGTTCTTCTTCTAGACATCGTTATTAATTTACGAGATATCTAGATATCAAATAATCAGTCGAACGTCACTGACGAACGATCTATAAAGTTATTACTAGGTAATATTAACCTTAACATCTGATCGTGTCTTCAGATGATAGCATCGTGCACCTTTATACTTGAAGTACTGGATTTACTATTGATTATAAGGCAGTCGTTGCTCAACAATCAGTGATGTAAAAAATATGAAAAATAGTACTTCCTATCAGTGAATTTCTATTATATATTTACCCTACACGATATAAATGTTTTTCTCGTAGATACAGGGGATCTCCTAGTGAACCCTGAGAATGGGTATGAGTGGGCTGGTCAGACGGTCGCCCACGCGCCCATTGGACGTCAGGCGCAGAACGCGATCAACATTATCAACGCAGTCCTCATGAGGAAGAGTGCTGTGGCTCAACTTACCAAGTTAGTAGAATAAACCTTACCTATTAAGAAATACGTCATATTATGTACAAGAATAATATTATAAAAGTGACGTTCAAGATCGTAGGGATTTACGTAATTATATAGATTCCACCGTTAACCGGTAAATCCTAAAAAGCATATTAAAAAATAAAGGATTAGTTTTTACATGCGAATTAAGAGTTTTGCATAATATTTCAAAGTGTCATAGCATAATATTTATTAGTAGAAATCGTAATTAAGAACTCTGAGCAGTTTGTGGTAGTTTATAAGAAAATAATCTTTATTCGGTCATAACTCATAACGATTCTAGATCGATTGTTCTAGATACAGTTTATATTAATTGCTTGTTCTATTTAGTATCTTAAAATAGTTGTGTATTGGTTGGATATAAATCCTTGACATTGGCCGAGACAACGTCAGTTCCAAGAGTACTGTTATTTAGGTCAGGCGAGTTTTAAAACTGAGAAAGTGGCAAAGCTTGAAGTATCGTATCACCGTGCAGTTTTACTACTATATTTTTAGTGCAAACACTTGAGAAAAATTCATATTCAATATACATTGCTTTTCTATCAGGTATGACTTGATGTTGGGCGTCACAAAAGCAGAAGCGTACTTTGCGTTCAGCGGAGATGACGTACAGTACGGTATCGAAGCCGACAGACGGTCCAAGATCCTGAAGTCCTTCGTGAGAAACACGTACAGCTACCACTTATCGGAGATATTAGCGACTATTATTAATGAGTATACGGATTGGGAAAAACCTGTACAGCATCCTATAAATATAAGGTATGAAATTAATTCAATTAAATAACCCACATGTATTTGAAACCCCATTTGATAGAAGAAGTCTTGTGATGTGGATATCGCAAAGTTCGGACTTTCAGACTCGCATAACTCTGACTTTAGACAAATTTGTTGATCACACATAAAAAATATTATTGTGCGACGGAAACCACGACCATTCGTGCATATATTGCCGTAAGTGTTTGTACTCTTAATCAGTTACTACAATCTACTTCAAGACATTTTAATTTCGTGAATTAATTGTCTTTTTATTCCATTTTGAACAAAATTTGATGACTCCATTTCATGGTCAATTATTCTTAACACCACATTTAATGAACTCATAAAAGAACTCAACGGCTTAGAACATAGGGATCATATTAGAAGGCGTATGACTTGGTGATGTAAAGATTGTAATTCAGTGAGAGCTTATTGCTCTTTCCAACAGAGACGAAACACTTGAAGCACTGAGCGACGCGCAAGTTGTAGCGCCGATCGTTCAAACAGCAGACACACATTCAGCACTCCGAAGGAACTCCTATTTATACGTGTTTGACTACCAAACTAAATATGGAGACTATCCTCAGGTGAGTACGCTTTATATTTGATGTTGATTCAAGAGGTTTGATATTCTATGTACAAATCAGCGTTAAGTTGCAACTATTTGTTAATTTCCACTTAAATTTCAAACATTCATAAAATAGTAACATGAAAATCATCTAAATACATAGACCATGAACATAAAATAGCACATTATGCACGATAAAAGCAAACCCATTAAAAACTACTAAAGAGTTTATTCGTTATCTATTATTAGTTGTAACAGGCACCAATAAACTCAATAATCTCGACATAAACGTTACAATCACTACCTGAGTCAACGTAAACTCGAATCACCTACTAAATTCAAAATTCAACATCAGGTAATTCAATTTCAAGGTCAAAGATAACAAAGTTATGGGCCACTAAATTCGGAGTCCGAAGCACTTTAGTAAAATGGAGGAGTGAAGTAGATAAGGGCGCGGCTAAGAGCTTCGGACCTCCACTTGAACCCATTTGGTGTGAGAAATCAGAGTTTCTATTTAAGGTGGTACCATCACGGCGGTTTTGCATTAACCTAAAACGTCCTCTAAAAACATTGTATCAAAGTCGCTTATATGTTCCACTTTTGATAACTTAATCAATTTTAAAAATTAAATAGAATCAACAATTCCCGTGTGAAGCTAGTCCAGTAATTTGTTTCCAACTTCCACAATATTTCATTACTTTAGTTATTCTTAGAAACTTGCCGATCGTCGCCTGTCGCTATCATTAAAATGCATGCTTGTGCATCGATCCTACTTCTAGATTACGGGAATTCCAGTGACGTTTGTATGGGCGAGATAGTTGCTGCATTTCCAAAGCTTCATTTAATATCGTTTGATTAATAGCGAGTTATAAAACCACACTTCTAAGAAAGTGATTTTTAATTGCACCACGTTGTCATGTTTCAAATTTTTAAGTGATTTTTGTATTAGATGACCGTGTGTAATTTCCAATACTGATAGTTATATTATTCACAAAAGTTTAAATACAAAAAATAGAAACAAACTCAAATCGTCGAACCGAAACAGCTCGATGAATTTTATAAAAATTATTTCAATGAATTTCGAAGGGCAGATGTCAAATGCAAATACATGGCTTTATCCGTAACTGCAGCTTGCACAAATATTGATATGAATGTTAATTGATTCCGGCGCGTTAATATACAGTTTGAATATTTACTTAGCGTTGTAAAATAAACATGAATGTTTGGAACTGACTACTACAGTTAGGTCTCTCGCGTGCGAGTTTGGACAATTATCATTGATATATTATCGTACTTTGAAGTTAAGGAAAAGTATGTAAGCGCTGTCATCTTCTTTTTTATGGATATTGTAGTCGTTTGAGACGATGATGATTTCATAGAGTTATCAGGTGTGATATTAAGTAACGTTTCAAAATGGCGAGTTGCATAGTAAATTCTATAATATTTTCTAATTTAGATACAATTCCAGCAATTTTTGCTACTAAATATGAGCAATTAAAATTCTCTTTTACTCAAGCAACAATTATGCATAGACTACAGTTCACTTCAGTTTATATTACATATCTCTGAAACCGAGTAGTGGATATTAACCCGGCGAGCGTGTGGCGGGGTATGTCATACCCACCATGTTAAATACTGGCGTATATTTTTTGCGCTTGACTTTCAAACTTATAGTCTCTTTGAGTAGCTGGAGTTACAGGGTTGCGGAAGGTAATAGTGGCGTGATCACAGTGTCGCGGCAACCTGCATTCGAGTTACACGCTTGCAAACTGAGTTCGGGTACGTGATACCCCGCCTCATAGCAGGTGTGACAAAAACTAAAATTGCTTTTTCTGCTATTTTAACTTATTTTCTTTGTTTAATTGTAGATTTTAATAGAAAATGGATGTTGAAAATAGAAAAAACAACTTCGGTCCATGATAGAAGATGTACTTACTAGAACAGGGTTTCGCAAACTTTTATTTAGTGCGGACCACTAATGCCACCTTATGCGACCTTTTTTGCGACCAAAGTCGTAATGTTTGGGTTGATGTTGTTCAGTTGGATTCTTAATTTTTTTTTTACTAGCAGTTTACTTCTGTATTTATTTTTTAGATATACAAGAGTGCAAAAGCGTGCACTTTATAGTTTTTCTTTTAACTTTTATTTTACTTGCGGATCCCCTGAGAGGGGCCCACGGGCCCCCAGGGGTCCTATGTTCTTGAAAATCAGGGCAATGACACTATATGGACCGATTTCATCCGTAACTTATGCTTGGGTTTAGTTTACGTACACGTGAAGATGTGAAATGACAAAAAAATATATATTCCGATTTATATACGTCAGAGAATTTCTTCCCAGATCAACGAATCACTTTCATCGACTCAAAATGTTCCTGGTCATTTTATTAGATGTAGAGATTACCCCAACAAAAATAATCATAAGACAAAATACTCATGAACAAGCTGAGGAAAGGCTATTAGTGTGGAGCATGCAACGTTTTTTTGCAAAAACTGCACAGATTTTATCTCCAGTTCCTAAGATGTTCCTAAATTTTTTTGGTGATTTTTTTTAGTTTATAAAGAAAATTATTTCATATTCTATCATACGATTAAGTTTTTTTTTTTATCATAAAACTGGTTTTTCTTTAGTTCCTTTTAGTTTTTAAGAGACTGAAAGTGTTTGTTTGAAATTCAAAGTGACTTATTTCCATCGAGGTAAAAAAAATAAAATTGTTAAAATGGCGCGATTGTTTTATTTCCAATGCGTTATGATGGTATTGTCTTATTATACCAAAAAATAAATAGTATAATACTTCTTCAGAAACAAGTTTTATAGCCAATTTTTTTAAGGGGTATGTCATACCCTGCCTCATACTCCTTGTTACATTTTTTCACCACACGCTCGCCGGGTTAAATATTATGATCTCCAAGTCGCACAATCAAAATTTGTATTTTTCCTTTTGAGGAACACATGCAAGTCGCCTGGTTTTGAAGCGGAAAGTAATATCTGACGCAAATTGCAAGTCCGCAACGAAACCCAATTTAGTTGCGACTGTCAAATCCAAAATCTCCTAATTTTTGTTTGCTCAGACCGGTGCTGGAATGCGGGCCTCGATAGTAAATAAATGCTTTTTTAACAGCGCCAAGGCTGCATCCACGGAGAAGAGTTGCCGTACGTGTTCGGCGCCCCACTGGTGGGCGGACTTGCCCACTTCCCACGCAACTACACCAAGGCTGAGGTCACGTTGTCCGAGTCTGTCATGTTGTACTGGGGAAACTTTGCCAAAACTGGGTAAGTTAGCGGAACGAATAGAAGTCATGAACTTTTGAAGGCACCTGGGAAATAAAATCAAAGGGATAATTATATATATAGTCTCAGAGGTCGATCCTATTTATAAATAACAACATGAAACAAATTAAAGTCATGAACTGAATATTAAATAGTGTAGGAAAATAGCGCTGAGGTTTATTAATGTAGAAACGAAAAAGGGACAACGATCATGATGCCCAGCAGTGGGACATCAGGCTTGTAAAGTTTAGTGTAGGGTAGTAAGAAAGTGTGAAAATCAAATTATACACAAAGTAGCTTTTGCTTGCGACTTCGCTCGTGTTACTGTTTTTTCAGGATAGGGGTCACGCTATATTCCCGAGATAAAAGTAGCCTATGTCCCTCGTAAAGTCTCAAACTATTTCTAAACTAATCCGTTCGATAGTTTATCTCGTCAAGACAGATGTGACTTTGTTTTATAGTATTTAACGATTACGATGATTTGCCTAATAAATGAAGACAGTCTTCAGATATTTATTTAAATGTTTCATAACATGGATTTAAAAGAGAACAGCTCTTTTATGACTACGAAAAAACATACTCGTACAGTCAGTCAAGTAGCTGAACAAATTCAAACTTTCAAATCGCGTGTAAACTTTTATATTCTTACAAATTATTTTTCTCTTCACGAAAATAAAACAAAAGGTACGTACTACACACAAAGAAAAAAAAATCAATTAAACTGAACGTGTATAAGCGATTTGAAGTTTTGATTTCTTTAATCTTCTATATGGCTGACTGTACACACCTACGCGCCGCACTCATTCCTCATCCTCATTTCCTAAAGATTCATCATAATATTTCACTGACGCAGAAATCCAAACGAAGCTCAAGAGAGTGATCCGATAAGAGCTGGAAGACAAGAAAGAGTCAGAATGAAGAATATCGAATGGACGGCGTACGAGGCCGTGCATAAGAAATATTTAAATATCGACACTAAAGCAAAGTTAAAGAATCACTACAGAGCTCACAGGTTAGTTTTAATTAATAGGAATGAAAAAATAATAATGTATAATAATAAAAAATACTGTGAAAGAACTAAACCTAAGTCAACTTTTAATTTCCACGACGTATCTTTTCTCTTGCTATCTTGAAAACATACTTGCTAATTATAACAACAAAAAATAAAGTTTGAGAAAACCTTTTTTCTCTTTGGTAATTCAAATAATGTTCCCAATAATACATGTTTAGTGTCAAATTATATTTATTGATTTTAACTTATTTTATGACATGAGCCACCAAGGTAATTTTAGCTAAGATCCCTAAACAGCACTGGAATTGTGAAATAAATTTGTCCACAGACTATCGTTCTGGCTAAACTTAGTGCCAGATCTCCACCGTCCAGGGGGCGAGGATGTCCCTCCCTCACATCACCAGCTAGAACACGAGGACTCTGCCTTGCAACCAACTCTGAAGACTTACAGCCCGCCATTCAAGAAGACCACAGACTTGGCAATCACTGACACCGGAATGGCCACGAAAATTCCAGTGTTAGGTATATTAAACATTACTTCACCTTTGAATTTTAACATAATTGGATTAAACGCAGTAACACAAAGCACTATAGGAAGTTCAGAAGTTCAAAAGACTGATACTACAACTTCCAGCCCTCCAGAAGATGGATTCGCTGCCTATTCAACTGCCCTTAGTGTAACAATAGCTATAGGATGCTCTTTGCTCATATTAAATGTCCTTATATTTGCTGGAGTTTATTACCAAAGAGATAAGACTAGGATGAATGGTCAAGATGGGATTAACAATGGAGCTCATCTCAAAAAGAGAGTTGAAAATGGTCAAATGCCGAATAATATTTGCGGAGACCTGGAAGGTGCGCTGTCATATCAAACGAGTTTGAAGAATGATCCAGCCACCATTCTGAGCCATCACCACACACATTCACATCATCAGCTGCCACCGCCAGAGTTTGCTGACTTACCCAGTAATAACGTGGCAAGCATGGCCACACTACCACGGGCACCACCTCCACCCAAAATCAACAAGAGCAACATCAATACGCTAGCCAGTGGTCAGTTGCAAGAGAACCAACCACTGCTCTCAGCGCATCAGATGCAAATAATGAACACAAGTACTTTGACAAAGAAGAACACGCAACTGAACGCGAAGTCCAACGTGACGATGGAGGAATTGAGAGTGTGACGTCAGAGGGCCTGACTGCAGCGAGCCGGCAGTTGCAGCGACGTGGTCCACCACGACGAGATCGTGTGACTCGAACCGGACCTTCTCAAGTGCGTCACGGACTACATATAAGACATTAAGTTTCGTGCAACACTTGAACTTGGAAGGTTTAATATAAGTGACAGTGACTTCAGTGATTTAGTGGACTTCGAAACGATTTCATGGCAATTATTCATATCTGTATCTGAATAGTGAACGAACTCGATGGTGTATAGATAAATATTGTTGTATATGTATGTATATATAGACATTTGTACATAAACCTTCCATATCCATCCCGTTTGAAATATAGGAAAGTGAAAAAGTTTTAATGATTTAGATTTTGATACGTTCAGTCGGCTGTTAAAGTTCTTGCTAGATTGATAGACGGATTTAATAAACGAGATTTGAACTGAAACGCTAATTAGATGTACATTTTTGGCTCCAGTCGTACAGAGATCACTGCGCTTTGTCAAAAGTAAAAAATCTCGAAATCAAATTAGCTTCGCATACAATTAGTTTTAGAATTATCAAAATCGCATACAATTAGATCTATGAGTTTGATCACTCAAATACCCATACCGGAATTATTAGTTGAATGCCATAATATGTCAAATATTTTTCAACTATTAATTAAAAAAATAAATGGTAACATAATTAGTTATTGGCAATTTGGAAAGGTAATCCATTGCTGTAACTATAATATCATTAATCGAAGCATACGAGAATGCTACCTAACTAGAAAGTTAGAAAGTTGTTGTGTAGAAACACAGCTTTATGTTTTATTCTATACTATATACAGCTATGCGTGTTTTGGTAAGTAAAAATTTTATGTAAAATTATTATAAGTATAGAAAATAATAGTCCCGGCACTGCTAGTGTGAGCTAGCTTCTACTGTCAATACGTCAATAAATGGTTTATAATTTGCATTAATAAATTTCCTATCCAATTAGTTAATATCCTAAACATTGGACAACAATTTTTGTCCGCATTAATATCGAGCGGTCCGCAACAGTAATTTCGCTTATTAACTCCAAACTCGGTCACACGTTTTAATGGCCGACTGAAATGTCAATTGCATTCCAGATAGTGTTCGTAAATTTGATCGCATATAAACGCGCCGACGTGTTTACCGAATTAAAAGCAATAATTGATTGTGTGACGGAAAATACGAATGGTTTTGAATTGCCAAAAACTGACGGAAAAATATTTTTACGATCCATAATGGTTTAAATTTGTTTTAATCCGCTTTGCTAATGATGAGCCGAATTTTGATGATATTTGACGAAATTGGAAACTAAGTAAATGGTTTGGTGATAACAATCAAATATTATAGTTCTCGAAGAACTATAACCCTATTATTTGAAAGGGATATGTCATCAAAAGTCGTTCTATCTCAAATTACTAATTCCAACATTTCAATTATTCATTTTCAATAACAGTCTGTGACTATGAGGGGTAACCTTAACTACTTTCATATATCAAAATAATTGATGTCTTAGCAGACTTAATCGTAAATGGATGACAAGATATTTTTCCGTTTCAACAACACTATGACGATTAATTTTCCAAAATAGATGGACCAACAGACTTTGTAAATATGTAAATATTAGAAAAAAACTTACAACAGGTTGTAAGATGTACTAATTATCCATTTAGTGTTTTTAAATTCGAATCCACGACTGATCCTGTTGTTGAATGAATACATCATACATTATAATTTTATTATCATCACTTTCATTGTGTTTGTTTATTTTTATCACGTTCGGGATTTCTTTGAAATCGTAAGCTTCGTAAGCATATTCGAGACAAGCCCTGAATTCCACATTCACATCGAAGTATAACCAACTTTTTTATATGTAGGTACAGCAAAGTGACCGCCCTGCATCTGATGGTAAGTGGAAGGGCTCCCAATATAATTTAGACTGACGAGATATGATTACCCCTCGACAGTCGATATTATTATGCCGGCCTGTTGGAACTGGCTATACGTGAACTGATCCCGGAACGCGACACACTTACGTGGGCCACTATGGTTTTAACACCTTGTGTACGATGGTCGCTATCCGGGCGGATATAAAACATATCCCACCACCAGCACCGTATATACCAATGGAAAGTAGCATTTTGTTTTTATTAGATTACGCAAAAATCTTTGCATATTGCATCTATTTGTATGTCTTTCAGTATCCGTAAAATGACCGACAACAGACGCATTATTTCACAATGGTTGCCATAGTTACGACAGACCAGCTAACAAACATTCCGTTTAAGGAGGCTAATATTCAGATAGTAGAGTACACATGCGCCGTCAAACAATTCCAGCTTAATGTTGCGGCAAAGGTAAAACAGCGTCACATTGCGAGAAGTACGTCGTCGTAGGACTTGTGTTGCGTTTGTCGCACAAATAATGAGTATCAGAGTGAAACGTGCCGTATGCTTTGTTCAGAATTACCATTTCATATTGTCTCAACTGCATACGAAGCTTTCTAATAATTGATTTAGTATTTATTGTTAATTTACTTTTTACAATTCTGTAAATGTATAAAAAGTGTAATCAATTTTGTTTTTGTAATAAAATAGTTTAAATACTTTGCGTTCATGTTTTCATGTAAAGCACAAATTTTGTTATATAGCTGTATCTATAGATATATGAATAAAGTCTAAAAAGACTTCTTAATAAATTACTTAATGAGACACAGACTAAAAATTTTAATAAAATAAAATTGGTAAAGTACCTAAGCTTTTCATTTCTGGTCATTGTGTGTCATTAACAAACTAAAAACGATTCTGTTTTGGCGGATGGTGGTCTGGTTCTTCAGTTTCGGTGTTTAGGGTCACCGTATCTACCTCAAGACTTGAGTATGCCAACAGCGCAGCAAGAGTAAGTATGCATTGCAGGAACAGTCCCTTTTGCCACTGCTCTATTAAATTAAAATTTTGCAATAGCATAGCGAATAAAGAATTATCAAAATGATTCGCTCAAAAATAAATAAGTTACAAGCGTTTCAAGTGAGGTAGAAATAGCAATTGCAAAAAAAAAAATTGACCAGCGTGACATCACCGGTCGTAATTATGCGGGCATATGAAAGAGATGAAGGGATATCCGTACTACACGAACGCTTTTGTTCATTGAAATACTTTAAGCATGAATTTTTACCTCATTGTCCAACTAACTTTGATGCTTTTCGTAAAATAGATTAGTTTTAGTATTACTAACGATAAGTTTACAATCATAAAATATGACTGTGATGATGACTATCTACTAAACTCGAGACGCCATCGAAGGGACTCCATGACTCTCGTTAATAAATTTTACTTTTATACTAGTAAACAAATACCCAAAATACGTAAGTTACCTTGGAGCCGGCGCGGCGGTAACAATGAAGATCGTGTATTTTGATACAATTGACAATAATTCTACATTTCTACCCTTCACCGGACCAGCCAGATCTGAACATTCATTTCACTTCACGCATGACTTAAGATTAAAGACCATTGCTTTATATTTTGAAGATTTAAACTTCGATTCCTTAGTATTTAGAGTTAATTGATAACCATGAGGAAATTATTCATATTTGCCCAAAAATCCAAAACTTTCAAGCATGTTTCTATGAATCGAAATATCACGTGTATTTTGCTTTGATTCTTAAATCAAAGCTTAAACAATAACTTCGCAATATACAGCCGAGTTTACCAATTAGTTAAATGTTTCACTTTCTTGACAAATGCCACTATCTCATTAACAAAATAAACTACCACTTGAAGTGTTTCAAACACCTTTCTCTTAAAACATAAAGCATTCGTATGAAGGCTTGCTAACAGAAAATTACGTCATTAGCGTTAATGGTCTAACATTTGTTTACAGTACACGAACTTGTAAACTTAAATTAATTTCGATAATAACTCTGACACTTGTTACAATATGAAAAATTATTTCATTTAAACTCTGGTTTTATGATGCTAATTCTATTACTTTCATATTTGTGTTTACTTTGTCGAATCAAAATTTGCTTAGGGTTAAAATATTATCATATTACAATTACCACTTTGTTTTGTTAAGGTTTTTTGTATGTTAGTATGATATTAAGAGAATTAGGCCAACATCTAGGTTATCGGTATCCGGAGGTAATGGTTACCTCCATTTTCTACCTTTTTATGAGATCATTCAAGCCAATTCAATGGGACTTGGATACAAATCAGTAGATAGTTATTAAACGCGACCATTATGCCCTTACATTTTCACTGATGAAAAATGCTTTAGAGGTACTTAAAATCTCTCTAGACAATATGTAGTTTCATAAATCCAATATACGTTTTTGATGATTTTTGTTCCTTAACCTTAGAGAGTGAGAGAGTCAATTGTGAAACATAAGATACAGGTTCGATTCCTATATTTTAAAAAATGTTTGAGATATCCGCAGAAAAAAAAGTGGTGTGTAATGTGCGAGTAAAACTGAAAGGTACTAGTTCTAGATATCCATGACCCAAAATAAACCTTACCTATGTGACTATTAGTTTTTACTTGTGAATAAGATGGGCTTGTCTGGTATGAGCCAAATAGAGCTACCATATCAAAATAAATTGGAAGAATCTGTCGGAAATCGATTTCTCAGGAAATTCCAATGTTTTCGATCTTAGTGGAGCAAAAATAAGATGATGTAATTCCCGGAAACTAGGCTGAGTCTTGACAGAATCTTTGCCAAGCGTTAGGAAATATAGCACATTTTTATATAAAAAAGTAGGCAACATTTTAAGGCGATACTTCAAGGTCCATTTTCATACATTTTGTTAAAAATTAAATTAAATTAAATTAAAATTTCGTCATATTAAATTTTAAAGGCCGAAATATCCATGATTATTAATTATTTTTACGTTTTTCTTTCAACTGCGAGAACTAATCACTAACTAGACGTGAATTTAAATTCTTTACTTGCCAATACTTGTTTAGTTACCCAGAAGCCTTAATAATAAAAACACGATTGTACGAAGCAGCGTACATAGTTTTAGGGCCATGAGTAACTATCGGATTTTGTACAGGTTTCATTTCTGAGTTTAATAAAATAAATTAATCAATATACACTGTAAAACTGGTATTATAAGAATTGACTGGGTAAAACCAACGCAAAAACTCACTGGGACAATCAGTGTTTTGTAAAAACGAAAATGGTCATCGTTCCTATCGCCCAGAGAGCGAAATAAATTGAAAACCAAGTACTACATCACACCGGAATAAAAAAATTACCTAAGCATTGTAATATCGCGGCGCGCAACGTTTTTGTGTGGAAATTAAAAAATCCGACTTCCCGGACAAAAACCGGGTCACCCGGGCGGAGTTAATATCCGGCACGGTGTCCTCACCGGGACAATTTTTACCTTTCAACCGTTGCTTTTCATACGAGCGTGAAAGTGTGATTTGCACATAAAGCGTCGGGTTGTACCCATTAAAGATTTTTATTAAATCTCCGGTGCTCACTCATTGAGGGCTATTTTAGGGTGGATCCAGTTTATTTTTTACCATTTATGTTGGATAAACACCATTTTTCTCTGTCTGTACTTGTTTAAGCCTGTATTATTAACCTGCCTTAAATGCAACGTCTGCATATACCAGTGAAGGCAAACCTTTAATAGTTAACGTGCCTTTATGTAAAAAATAAAAAATGGTCTGTTACGTGCCATCCAGAACCAGCTTTATGTATTCAAGTGCCCCTTTTTAGTTACTTTTTTGACCCACCTATGTTTTTTTCTTATCAGGGCTCAGCCAAGTGGCTTCATTACACCTGATGCTAAGCGAAGTGAAGCACAAGTAAAGATACATAATATGCAACGTTTGGCATATTACTCGCGTGCCCGGATTATTTTGTCACGTGCTACCACTGGCACACTTGCCATTGGTTTGCCTTCCCTGGCCTATACATACACCATTCAGAATAGATTACAAAATACGGTATAACATCACGCTGGGGTCGTTAACCTACAAAATGAGATTTGACGTTTTGTAGAAGTGTTTATACCGCTATATGGATTAAGATGAAATTCAACAGTCA
Source organism: Manduca sexta (assembly GCF_014839805.1). Classification (NCBI taxonomy): domain Eukaryota; kingdom Metazoa; phylum Arthropoda; class Insecta; order Lepidoptera; family Sphingidae; genus Manduca; species Manduca sexta. The sequence goes on from NC_051142.1 coordinate 15,159,919, forward strand.
GACATACAAGTTTATATCAGAAAATTACAAACTTATACTTCGGAAAAGGACACACAAATGGAGTCGAGAACATTATGTCAATCGCTGATGCCTCATCCTCTCCCAGTGACCGTCCTGAGGCGAGGTTCGTAACGTTAGTGGGTTGTCCTCAACATGGTCGCCTAATTTTCAAGGGTTGCGAGCGCCTAAAGCACTCACTCAAAAGTCTGGAGTATTCGTATAGCCGGCCCTTGTCCATATAAACTATTTCTTCAAAATGTGTACTAAAATGGCAACTAAAACGTCACTATTTTTACTTATTTGACTAATATTTTTTATTCATATCCAAGTTTACACTTAGACTCAAGATCTTAAATCATGAGTGCTACTGCATACACAACCACCAGCATTCAATATTGACCATATTTAAGTCAGTTTGAATAGATTGCTGTTCAACTCAGTTGAACACAGTGAATGTTCGGAACGCCAAATCTAATACATATATATCGATGAGTGCATAATTTATAAAATCAACGCGCTAATAAATCCATGCCTTATCAGATAAAATAGCCTGAGGGAAACGCGAGATAATCAACACGTCACTCCGTAATCATGTGTAATCTCGGTGTAATTGACGTGTCTGGGGATAAGTTCTGCACAGAACACGTCGTATAAGCTTCGTTAAATATCAGCCTTACAGCCCACCATATTGCTAGCACGAGCCTCCATTAGCGGAACTCGTCTACTAGTTTAATTTATTAGAGATAATTAGAAAAGTATTATTGAACATATTACAAAGTATTGTTTGGTAATGCACTGCGCTCGCCTTCCTGAGACATGAGATGTTAAGTCTTATTACGTCAAATGTTAACAGTGGGTACAATGTCCTTCAAACCGGAACAGAAATAGACGTTGCGGTGGTACCCAGGCGGACTCTCACATATGAGAGACCTACCACCAACAATTCACCAGTATATTCTTAGTCATGGCCTCATTAGAGGTTAAGGTTAAATTTAAATAACTTATTAGTCTTAAGGCTAGATTTCTGTTAAAATTATGTACTGCATACAGTCGGTACATCATAGAATAAAAAAACTATGTTATTCTTTCAAATTCTTGTGGAATTTTCTTCGTGTAAATTTAGTCACATTATTTTTTACAAACAATGCCTTTAGCATGGATGGCGAATTAAGGACATACGCATAAGTATGCACGAAAATGAGCATGCCGATAATTATGAAGATTGTATGCAAACTAAAATATTGTTGGAATTTATAAATAAACAAAAAAATCGTCAGGAAAACGGCCTCTAAGAAACTAAGACAGGCCCTGGATGGTACGTTATAATATATTTTTTTATATATGAATGACATATTACCTAATAAAGGTTTGTTACCTCTGCTTTTTACTATATGAAGGGAAATAAACTAAAATAACAATCGATATGTAGTAAGTTTATCTTCTTCTATCTATTTTCTATCTATATCTATACTTATAATAAATCTGTAGAGAGGTCAATTCTGTACATGAAATATATTTCAAAAATAACTATCAGGGGGTGATTAGGGATCGATACTGATGCCAAAAATGCAATTAGTAAAATTTTTGTCTGTCTGTCTGTCTGTCTGTATAACCGTTATAGAAACAAAAACTACTCGACGGATTTTAACGAAACTTGGTACAATTATTTTTCATACTCCTGAGCTGGTTATAGTATACTTTTCATCACGCTACAATTAATAGGAGCAGAGCAGTGAAGGGAAATGTTGGGAAAACGGGAGAAGTTACTCCATTTTTTAAGCTTCCGTCGCGTGTGCAACCTTAATGGTTAAAGCTACACAGAAATCATGTATGACGGAAATGTTCTCCTTAAAATTATGTAAAAAATATCCCACGACAGCATATGTCTATCTTTTATGGTTGACTCACAATAACACGTGTAACTCCCGATAGCTTAGCATTTCGAAGCTTTCTCATTATATTTGTCTACTCTTACGTTTATAACACTCTCAGTCATCCCTAATTAAAAAAGTTAACATTATTAAATATTCCATAAAAAAGAATCATAGAAATCGGTATAGAAACACCAAAGTTATACAAGAAATACGCTAATAATAAGCCATCATGCGTGAATACTGTCATGCTATAAGGATTATTTTTGTATATATATAAGGTCGCAAACGCACAGGCAGGCGGCTTGCTTGGCACCTAGAGGCTAGCGAATCACCTAGCGAGTAGCTTCGTAAAACGAAGATTCTCGAACGTTCGCGACCGGCTCCATTTTTGAAGTCCGAAATCCACGCGGGCGAAGCTGCGAGCGGAAGCTGGTATATAATAAATCTTTTCAACATATAAACTAAACAAAACCGACTAAACCCGTTATAGGGTTTACGAACTGGGTACACCGTGACCTGGTTAGGGTGAACAATGATGGGGCTTACACCCCATCGCGTCACACTCAAGAATCCTCGGCCCCCATCAAAACATGTAAGGTATTCAACTCGAAATAATGGAAGACACCGGCACACGAGTGGTTAGGGAACGTTTATCCCACAGGAGGTGACTGACTTGGAACGAATGTCGACTTCGTTGCCTTTTTGTTAGGGTTGTAGATAGCCATGATAAGCGTGATAAAAATTATTTTAAGACTAGAATGATAAGGAGGAGAGTTATGCTGGTAGTAAAATTAACTTTAATATGGAGATTATTATAAGTGTTGGCAAGAATTGAAAGAGTAACCGTTAATTTCCGCCAAAAATATATGCATGAAGTAGTTTCAGAAATAAAAAATAATTAAATGATAAATTAATGTTAAGTTTAGCATTTTTATTCATTACTGACTGTGTTTTATATTCATTTAGCACAAAACCCTTGTAATTTAATAATATTATATGCATATAAACAACATATAAAACTAAAATCAACTGCACCTGATAGTAATTGGAGTGAGGTCCAATAGAATATCGACTGACGAGAGATGATTACCTCTTGACAGTCGGCATAATTATGGCGACCTTTTGGAACTGGATATACTCAAGCTGATCCCGGAACACAACACACTTACATGAGCCACTATAGCGGGTTTTAACATCTTGTGTACGGTGGTCGCTATCGGGCCGATATAATATATCCTACCACCAGCAACCACCAGCCCCTAACTTTAAAATTAAAATGATAATACAGCACATAAAAGTGGCAACGGTATTGTTGCTGCAAAACTAGACAGTCTAGCAGGGGCGAAGGATGAAATTTCTGTAAGGGAATCCGGCACAACGTATACGTACTGATAATATGCATAAATATGATCTAGAAATCGTTCTAGTGATAAATTGCAAATGGGAAGCTGTAGTGTATTGGGTGGTACGTTATTCTTGATATAATGTTTTGTTTTAAAGAAATGTCAGTTTGTAAATAAACACAGAAGAACAAACTCAGAATATTATTTCCACGTTTCTTGGAATTCTACAGAAGCCAGCAGGAATCGGGTTATCTGGACCCTTGGCCACTGCAGCTTAGACATTTCCAGGAAATTTGATAGGACGATACCTATATCCGTAACAAATGTTTGCGAGCAAACAAACGTACAACATCGTTGAGGAATTGTCTGACTGGCTGAGTTCAAACACTGACTAACTAGTCAAAATCGGCATACCATTCCCATCACAAATGTTTCGACTGAAACATTTGTGATGGGAATGGTATTGAACATTTCTCTTGCAATTTGGACCAGCAAAATTCCAAAATTCGAAGTAATTAGGTTGTGTGCATACGTATAGGAATATCGGCGATATAATTATCTACGTTTGTCTTTGGTTAATGTTTTGTACGCATCAAAAATACAAACGCTTCTGCTGTTCAGCTTTCTTAATAAATAGTACTGCGCCTAGAGGAACCTATTTGGTTCCTATGGGAAGGTTTCTCTTACCACATACATATTTACCGGAATAACAAAATTAAATTTACGTAGCATGGAGCTGTGGTATTTTATTAAACGTCCATTGATAGTAAATGTGTAACCACATTTACACTCAATATTGAATAATTTACAGTGTGGCTTTCGTATGAAAACCGATACAGTAATGCCCATAATATTGGTAAATTTTTGTGGTGATGATGTGTTATTAAAATTTGCCTTGTGTACTAATGTTATGGTGCTTTTTAACTTTAACCTTTTAGCACAAAAATAAAGAAAATACCGAACAGGCCTTTAAATTATGGCGATAATGGAAACATAGTGGTGTACTAGGGCCTAATCCTTTCGTTTTTTGGGCCAGTATTATTATTGTTTATGGAATCATAAGCCTATTTCCTCTTTTAGATTTTTTATCAGTATTTTTTTTTTGTGAGTTAATTGCATACAATTTTTAGTTTAAGTACGAAACCACACAATAAATAATTCATTTTGTGGAAACCAGACCAAGGCAAATATTGCTGGAAATACTCACTTTCACATATAGGTTTAGAAACAAAACCCAGAATTTACACGTTCATCGTCCATTTTAGCTCCCACTACAGCAAGATCAAAAACTATGTAATGTATAAACATTATTTATATAGTCACTTTATTTACTGATTTTAATATATTATACTATTATTGTGATTTGCCATGCCCGAATATAAAAAAATAAGGACTCCTATGTGTTCGTCGGCAATCAGTCGTCAACTTTGCGAACATAGGTTGCTTTGTGCCACACGGTGCCTACAAAAACATGCAAATATCGAGTGTTGAAGCTTTTCGGCTTTATCCCTTTAATGGTTAAATAAATACCAGTCAACTTTGATGCTCAAAGTGATATGAAAATGTATTGTCAATTTCTTCCTTGTTTACAATATCTATATATATAAAAATGAATCCCTATTTCCCTTGGTCACGCCATCACTCGTGAACGGCTGGACCGATTTCCCTTTTTTTTGTTATGTTTGATATTGTCAGGAGAAGGATCTTATGAAAGAAAAAATTGCGCGGAAGATTAGAAAATTTAAGAAAACGACAAATATTAATTTTATATAACTGTCAATTGTTTGAAATAATTATCAGCGATTGACAGAATGCGCGCTGCAAACAACGTCTGTCGGGTCAACTACTATATATTTAAATTTTTATCCGAGCATTATTATGGAATGTAGCTAAATGGCCTCATTTATTAGTATTAATAATGATATTTTTTTGTTCAAGTAACTTAGGACTCATAGTGTTACTAAAGGAAATTAAATTAAATTTATGCTTGTTTCAATTTCATTCGTATTGCGGTATATTATGATCGTAATTACATTACAATGTTTTTTCCGCCACACTGATTCAGGGAGTAATGCGAATTACAGACAGAAAACTAAACTAATTGTAACTCCCAAAGCTGAGAAATTACACTTTGTAGGCATATCATAATTATTAATTAATAATACTGCCACAAGAGTTCAGACGTAGAGACCATTACGATTTTTATATGTGCACATCAAAATGCACTGTACCTGATGTTAAGGAGTGTTTATTTTTTTCCTATGTTTTACTGTGGAATGAGTGATAGGAGTCGCTGTAGTGTTGTGTGTTGTGTATGTATGTGTGGCCGGCAAAGGGTGAGGCCTCGTTATTTATACCATGATATGGTATACGAAATGGGATCCATATATTATGTCTTGTATAAATTTTAGCTTTGGTGTGAAGAAAATTATAGCCAGTTGACGTATTAGTTTTTTTTACTGCTTTGAATGACGAGACAAACTTGCCGTTTACCTGATGGTAAGCGATGCGACCGCCCATAAGCAGTATACACACCATCAACACCTTGAATTACAAAGTATTGTTTGGTATTCCACTGCGCTCGCCATCCTGTGACATGAGATGTTAAGTCTTATTATGTCTGGTAGTTACACTGGCTACAATGTTCTTCAAACCGGAGTACAACAGTGACTACAAACGGCTGCTTAGTGGCAGAAATAGACATTACGGAGGTACCTACCGTGGCGGACTCTCACATATGAAAAACCTACCACCAAGTAAACTTCCTCAGTTTCAGGATATTGAGTGTTGCTGCGTTAGGCTTTAAGATTCAGATCTGGCGATAGTAAGACTGGTGTTTATACAGTCGTGGCGTATAATATAATGGTGGAGTAGAAATACTAAACTAAAATCATAACTATGTAAATTAAGCTATGTACTATGTCGTTTTCATCGAGCTAAACTAAACTAACTTAGTTTAGCTTTTGGTTTGCACTCGAGGTAGCACGAGCGATTTGCTCTTTTCCTTATTCAGTTACATTTAAATAAAAATTAGACAGGACGCCTCTTATATTCGTTCCGTGAATTAATGAAACCATTTTATTATTGTTTGTGGAATCAAAAAATAATCAATCTTTAATTACTTACCTAAAGGCGTGTAATCAAAAAACCGAAAAAATGTAATCAAAAAACTCAATTTTCCCAACTATACTGCCACTAGGCCAACACAAGGTCAAAGCTAAAAAGACAACTCTCAAAGGAAGTCTCAATGGGAAAGTTGGGCACATTTGAATATAAAGCCTAATTGGTCGCCAAACTTTTCTCCAACGTTGGAAAAATAACATTAAAACTCCAGTTGCTTTTTGAAGAGAAATTATGTGGAAATGTCAGCGCTGCGTTTTGAATGAAGGGTTGTTTATACTTTTTATTTATTAGAAACGTATTTTGAAGTACTTATAATACTAATATATGGAGATTATTTTTAATATTTGAATGCATTTATATTTGAAACCATAAACACAGAAAATTCCTTAATTACTTAGTTAACATTGACTTTTTTTGAACTTTATAATTTATAACCACTATATAATTTTCAATACCAAAATACTTAGTCTGGCCATAAATACTGTTACACTTAATTATAAAAAAATATTACATTTGAATTTCGAATCTGTCATTTTTATACGATTGTTCATTGTGTTTTCTCATTTTGGCGCCAATACATTGTAAAATATTTTGCGATATTAAAATGGTGTGGGGTGATAAAGAGAACCGAATCGCTGTGATAGCATTACACAAAGTAGGTATGGAGCCAAATGCAATTTTTAAAACTCTCCATACACTTGGTATTAGTAAAATGTTTGTGTACCGGGCTATTAATAGGTACAATGAGACCTCCTCTGTTTGTGACAGAAAAAGATCTGGCCGTCCACGTAGTGTTCGTACGAAAAAGGTGGTCAAAGCAGTAAGGGAAAGAATTCGAAGAAATCCTGTCCGAAAGCAAAAGATTTTATCTCGGGAAATGAAGATAGCACCTAGAACCATGTCGCGTATTTTAAAAGATGACTTAGGACTTGCAGCCTATAAGAGACGCACTGGCCATTTCTTAACTGATAATTTAAAGAAGAATAGGGTGGTAAAATCGAAACAACTACTGAAGCGGTACGCAAAGGGAGGTCACAGAAAAATTTTGTTTACGGATGAGAAAATTTTTACAATTGAGCAACATTTTAACAAACAAAATGACCGTATTTATGCTCAAAGCTCTAAGGAAGCTTCCCAATTAGTCGACAGAGTGCAACGTGGACATTATCCGACTTCAGTGATGGTTTGGTGGGGTGTTAGCTATGAAGGAGTGACTGAGCCATATTTTTGTGAAAAAGGTATCAAAACATCGGCACAAGTGTATCAAGATACCATTCTTGAGAAGGTAGTTAAGCCCCTTAACATCACCATGTTCAATAACCAAGTATGGTCCTTCCAGCAAGACTCGGCGCCGGGTCATAAAGCTCGGTCCACGCAGTCTTGGTTGGAATCGAACGTTTCGGACTTCATCAGAGCTGAAGACTGGCCGTCGTCTAGTCCCGATCTTAATCCGCTGGATTATGATTTGTGGTCAGTTTTAGAGAGTACAGCTTGCTCTAAACGCCATGATAATTTGGAGTCCCTAAAACAATCTATACGATTGGCAGTGAAGAATTTTCCCATGGAAAGAGTGCGTGCTTCTATTGATAACTGGCCTCATCGTTTAAAGGACTGTATTGCAGCCAATGGAGACCACTTCGAATAAGCTTTTTATATTTTTAATTGTTTTATATTTATGTATTAAACTGACACACTGTAAAAGTAATAAATGTTATTTGCAGTTAACAATTTTCTTTTTTCTTTATTACAATATTTATGGCAAGACTAGGTATATAGGAAACCAAATAAAGATAGTAAATGCTTGCCATGAATAACGATAATCTAAGTCCCTTGCTGATGTATGGGGTAATCTCGCTACCTACGTAAACCTAAAAACAAAACTGCTATTTGCCGTTGATGTTCTTAAGACAGTGATACTATACTAGCCTAAACAGCAAAGTCTATTCAAGCAGCACAAAAATATATCTACAATATTTCTATACATATACAAGTAATATTTAAAGAACTCAGCCTGCTATATAGTTGTTTAGAAATTTTTTTAATAGTTGTTTAGAAATAATAATTATTCTTATTCTTTGTTTTGACGTATCATAAGTGCAACTTTGTTCGCCTACGTGATAAATAAAGTATTTTATTTATTTATTTTTTATAGATTGCGGTAACACTATACTATTTATACACTTCCAGATTTCATAAATAAATAACGAAGTTCATTACACGCAAAATACATTCTGTGTGAGCGATAATAAGTTTATTAATATGCATATACTGAAACGCATACATCAATCCACATGACGGACGTCGTGTTGGCACATTCCGATTTGTTACGTGCCACGCCTGTAACGGGGTAAAAACACGTGACTGTACAATAAATGGGGTATAAGTGGACACTTTAACATCTTCCTGTTTAAGCTTAATTAGGATCCTTGGTAATTGAGTTAATTAAGAAAATTCTCGTTTAGTATAAAACAAGGAAATTTCCTATCTAACTAGGTATTAAAATGCCAAGCTGCAGCTTCTAACACATAATGAGACACTATCCAGCTTTGTAATTTGACTTTATGCATTAAGGATTTGCTGTTGAAGTCGCATTTTAGAATTAGATAATTAACTCCAAGGTTATGTCAACTAATAGCTACATAATGAAAACAGCAAAATAAACAATACGGCATTTAGATTTTAAGCACAAATAATGTCAAACGTTTCATTTCTAAGACTTAAGTTACGACATATAGCTGTGATATCTTTCAATACAGCTACGAGCTGTTTATCAAGCAATAATCCATTATTCTAAAAGTATAATCCCAGATTGTTTAACCCCGCATGTAGATGTTTTTCAATATTTATCTTGAAAAACTCCGAGAAGACGAGAATTTGTTCGTACGACCTAATCGTCCTCCCCATTAGCCTGTCACGACTCTTGCATACGTAATTTTCTTTTTATCTTCATCGTTGCCATTCCATGATACGTAACACCGCTTAGAAAACAACAGCGCTTGTAAGATACGATAATCAAGTATTTACGGCAGGGTATCCAAACGTATTGGAAATTTTATGGCAATGTTTATCAGAGGTCGAAGTGGTTGGGCCGGTTGAAGCATGGAGTGACATAGAATTTAGGCACAAAATGTGTAATCATTGATTTTAGAAAAGAAGAAAAAAGAAATCGGTCCATTTGTTAGCGAACTATGATGCCACAGATAGTCACGGATAAACATCTTAAAATTATAACACCTTTCACTTTTCCTCGGGGGTTAAAAAATGCTATTTAATCTGATACAAATATCAACAGTGAACTAAAGGCAATAATTTCAATAGTATAACTATATTATGAAACAAGGAATATATAATAAAATGAGCTATTAAACAAAATAGGTCAATAAATAAATGACAGTAATATTTCAGGCTTTCAGAATAATTTATTTGATTAGATCATCTAATAGTTTACGATCGCGAATGAAGCTAATAATACGTATTAAAATCCATGTATAATTTACATTCAATATAAGGTCATGCGTTACGCAACGGACCCAAATTTAGTTTTAACTGATAAATCTGTCCAACTAAACGTTAAATTAACCCAAAATGGCGACATTAATATTCAACGTTTGTAGGGAATTGTATTAATTTGATGCAACTCTATATTGCTACGTTCGACCATTTTAGGCTAGCGCGGAACAACGCAAAAGCGACAGAAGTTTGTTACACAACAATATATTGAACATTATTTACTCAGAGTAGACTAAACTGTTTTTGGACGAAATATATTCGAAATGTTCTCTGTAATAATTATTATAACTAATACGTTCAAACTAAAATTGATAATAGCATAATTTCTACAATGTTCATACAGTATTTTATTAATGTGAATTTGTAATATGGTAGGTATTGACTGTACATTAAAAACGATGAAATCATAATATTATTTTTATATAATAGTGAAATATAAATAATATCTTGGTTATATATTCTATTATATAAAAGTATTTTTAGAACATCAAAATAAATTAACTTTGTTAAATAATTATGCTTATGAAATAAGTAATAAGAGACTTCAATTATGTAAAACAAAATTTATTCTAACTATAACACGTAGATATAAATGCTCCAAATCTCACACTATAAACGTATCTACTTACAAATCAGCAATGTCAAACTTACCCCAATCGTTCTTACCTCCATTTTTCACTGTCACCTCTGCGTTGCGTCGAGCTGTATGCAAATCGTCCGTCTTATCGACACGCCGCCCAAGTTACACCACTTGAATAGCAATGGGGTATTTGCGCGAACAAATTCGAGGTACCAGTGATCAGATTTTGGATTGCGGTGGACCGCTAAGTATACCGTTTAGTGAATGTGTCGCATTACCCCTTGAGGTGTGTCTGGCGGGCGCTGTCGGGGCATTGGCTCCTGTAATAAATTATAAGCTAAATGTAGGAGACGTAAACTTGTAAGAAATAGCAATTCTTATCTATTACTCACGTTTGACCATGGTTGACAGCAGCTTTAAAACTAAAGTAATATTGCTAAACTTATTGAATGTAATGTGTGTTTTAAACTTGAGATTTATGGTCAAATTGTTGGACAAATATATTTATCTTTGAAATATTTTGTGTGGATCAAACCCATCATTTAACGAAAGTCATTTCTATAAATTTCGGCAATTCATCTATCATAAAAATGAAGTACAATTATATACTCCAACAGTGATCCAATAGTGGTATGGAATATTAATTTGCAAAAAATCTACAGGAATAAAAACAATAAAGAGATTTTATGCACAAATAAAAATAACCTATTATACAGGACAAAAACAGACATCCAATGCCAGTATATCACGGTAAAATAAAAGCATTTCAAACCAATGCTAATGTGCGCGAGTTTAAACACTACTTCGACAAACAAAACCCATTAATTAAACAAATAAATAAGCTTTTATTGTTCATTTTATCAACTGTTCATTACTGAATTATTTTAAACTTATTAAAGAGATTAATGACTTTAGTATTGCTGGTTTAATGTAATGATTAAAACTTTAGACAATACTTAATATATTTGAGTAGAGATACCTCTTTGCCACGGATGATATATTTATTAAGAGTTATTTTTTTATTTTTAGCTTATAATAAATTAGGGAAATTAATACTTCGAAATTATTTATAAAAAATTACGTCTTATTCTCACTTAAACTTAAAAATATATTTACGGTAGTTTGGCCATATTTATACCAAAATAAGGTCTTATTTACTCCCAACAATGTTGATATTGGGTAGGTAGGCAAAAATAATCTAGCACTCATTTCACCGACCATTGGCCGGCGTGAACGACTTAATTAAAAACAGCAGGAGTTTAATTTCCTCTCCACGACAGAGGCGTCGGAGGCAGCCAGTTGAAAATATGCACTGCCGCTCAGATGCAGCACATACTAAAGCGTTACTGTTTAGAGCTGTTTAGTTTTAGCTTTCGCTTCAACTCAAAATGAAATTTTAACTTTAACTAAAATCAGTGTTAGGTACGTGAAATTTAAAACCTCGAATTCATTTATTTGCATTCGTTTTATAAATAGAATGGTTCTATTAGATATAGTACGTGCATTGAGTACTTGGCGTTTAGAAAATTTCTAAGTTTGGACTACAACTGCGATGGTTTAAATAGTTAAAACGCAATATAAACAGATATCATTTAGTTTTTGAACAATACGTCACGACAACGTCGGAAACTCCACGAGGTTTCCTTGCCGTGGTTTCTTTTAATATTGAATTCATTTTTATTGTGAAAAGCGAGTCGACATCGCTCATTAAAACTAAAAGCTTCGTTAAGATTTATAAAAAACGATGTTATCCGATTATGTTATTTTGTTTTTAATTTTTAATGATTTCGCTAAGTGGCAAAACCTTTTACTAGTAAAGGTCATTTAATTAGGCATTTATATGCATTTATGCATATTATAATTATAGTTCTGCATGTATCAAACCATAAGTAGGTATATAACATGTAGCATTGTCCTGACATTCATAAATAATTAAGTATATCAACCGCTCGGTTTCTTCTTGTTGAAAATACAATGAGCATGAAAAAAAATCTTAAGATTAAACTATAAAATAAAGTATGAATATTCAACGTCTTAATGTATACAAAAGCGAAATACCCTTTTTATAAAATATATTCATCTTTCACCCATTGGAAATAAGCTATTATCAACCTAAAATTACAATAAGCACTACATTTCTGCATTAACCAATTCAAAAACAGTACCATGACGTCTTGTCAAATTAGAATACCGTACACAGAATATTGAACTTTACTGCAATTATGTATTCTACTGGCGTATAATAGTAAGATCACACGTATATTTAAGTGTAGTGCAACTGCATTGGCAGATGTTAAGAGACGAGCTAGTATCTAATTGAAACCGCGCCGAGTACCTTTCCGCTCCGTCGAACGTGTTACTAGTTCGTCGACTGGTCTCATTTGTGAGTGATAGCGAGTGCAGTCTCAGGGATTTCTGCTTTTTTTTTTATAATATGAGAGATTTTGTTTTTTTTAAACTGGTTACTTGTTTATAACGTTAATTCTCTTTTTTTCCGTTATATATTTGTACCTATGCATGTCTGTCTATGACACATACATTACTTTTCTTGCAAAATGATAACACTTACACTAATTGAAATAATAATAACAAGTCAATTACTGTTTTCATACTTAGCTCACTCTAATTCAGTTTTAATTAAATTTGAATACGAAAAAAGACGGTATATTTAATATATTATATTATGAAAATGTAACGATTTATAAAAAATCTCACGATATTTTGTCCAACTTGTAAAAATAAACTTTAATTGTTACGTATAAATTTAGCAAATAATATTATTTTATGTATCTATCTTTCTTGAATATTGTTAACGATATTTTACGGATAAAGATTATGCAAAGAAGTGCTCCATTATTATTTTGTATAAGTAACAATAATTCAAAACGTAAGCATCGCGGATCGCTCTTCCCATACTCCATCCACCAGCTGAACGGCTTTAGTTTATTGCTAATTCCCGAAACCCAATAAGCGTTTGACTTCGCCGCTGTTACAGCGTTTTTCTGCCACAATTACGCTTTTCACTTAATTATCTGCGATCTTCAGTTTCCGTTGTTGGCCTTTTTTTAGAAATACAGCCAGAATATTAAATAATATCCTCGGAATGTTTGTGAATGGAGTATCAGTCGAATTTGGATGGGGTAAAGACACAATATTATGTTTAGTGATCCTTCGCGCTGTTGGTATTTCGACGTAAAGATACGTGTGATATTTACGTCACGTCAAGCGAGGAAGGTCGGATCTCGGGACCGCGTTTAAATGTGATTATAAATAAATTTGCTATTTTTATCTGGTATCGAAATAGACTTATACGCTTTAGGTGTTCAGAAAAGTAAATAAACTTTAATATAATTTAAAAAATATTATGTTATCTTATGATTATTTTCTTTCAAGATCTATATTTATGATTTATCTGGATAGCGTTGATGATGTACGGTGTTCACCTGTTATCACGCGACCCAATCTCTCAATTTATGATTTTATATATTAAAAAAAGATTAAATAACTGCTGTGCTCTTAAATTAATTAAATAATAGTTGCCCATAGATCTATTTAAATATTGAAATGTCTTAATTCTTTAAACCACCAACACATTTCTTCGCTATTCCAACGTTGTTTCCACCGTTAGCCTCTATCCTTCAAGTTTTTTGTCCAACATCAGCTGCATTGGGGCCAACCTTCAGTTTGCCAACAAGTTGGCCGCTTGCCATTTCCTTTGGTATCAGATGTTTTTGTTGAATTAAAAAGACCATTTCAGTATAAGTTAAGAGGCTTTTTCCAAATTACAAGCAAATATTAGGTCAAGCGGTGACCCAGATCACGGGTAAAAAGGGGTAGAAATGAAAGACAGTGTCACACTAAGGCTGCAGGTGATTACAAATCGTTTTTCATCTAGGAATGTTCTAAAACATTCGGCACGCGATTTTGTCGAATGCAGGTTACTCAGATGTAGTTTGGTCGCTATTGAGGAGCGTTGTATTTACCCCTTACAATTGTTAAGATAAGCGATTCATAAAAAGGGTCAAAATAAATCCAAAGTACATGAACTTTGATGCTTTGCACTAGAAACGGGGTTAATAACACCTATATTTATATGACTGTGTAGTACGACTACTGTTCTGATCTCATCTGATCTGATCCCGGCCTGGAATTCCGGGCAAGTGATAGTTAGGTTTTTCTCATCACTATCAGCCCGGAGTATGAAATTTGAGCCTAAAATGGCGATAGGTTCGCCCTCTATCACATCATTAGACGGAGCACAGTTGGCGAAAAGTAGGTGACCTGGTTGCACCACTGCCTACCTCTTCAGGGATAAAGGCGTTATGTGTGTGATCTATAACCCCCACATATAGAATAGTATCTAATGAAGCGAGCTCTGATGTATACCCTCCCTGCCAGCCCGAGCTGGCTTCTTTGTTTACCAAGTATATTTTTCATTTATTTTATTGTCTTTGTTTATATAAGCTAATCTAATTAAGTAATAATTGAATATTCTCATGTACCTTGACTTATCATAAGTGCAACTATGTTCGCCTACGTGATGAATAAAGCATTTTTATTTTTTTTATTTTTTTTTATACACACTTATGACCTTTAATATAGTAAGGTCTTTGATACTACATAATACATTATCAGTCTTACTTATAAACTTGTTTTAGCGTTAAGTGATGATTAAGAATTGTTTAAATAGCTGTCAAAAACATTCCTAGTTTAAAACTTTTTTAGAGGCAAGATGGCGGATTTTGACTTACAGCTGATCGAATAAATTTGTGTTTTAACTAAGCATAGCTTTGCAAATTTTTTATAAGTATGAATGTATATTTCCTACTTAATACACTCTGATTTTAGCCCTTTTCTATAAAATTTATCGTCCTTTCGTGCCGCACTAAGGAACCCTAACCCATAACATCGCGCGTTGATCAATAAACTAATCGGCTGTGTTCCTAGATAAAAATAGTTCTGTTCATATTATGTTACATTACGACCTTCGCAAGGACAGGTATTTAGAGCAAAGAAGCGATATTATTTATCGTCGTAAAAAATACTTCATGCCGCCATGTTTATGTTAGTGCACAAGTATTAAATACCTAAGTAGTATTAGTTTAGAACTATAAAGATATATTAAAGATGCGATTTAGATTGCGATGCGTTTTTTTATATGTGCTGGGCAAAGTGACTGCACCTGATGGTAATGATAATGATAATGTCGACTGATGAGAGATGATTACCCCTCGGTAGTCGACACAATTATGCCGGCTTACTGGAATCGGATATACACAGATCCCGAAACACGACATACTTATGTGGGCCACTATGACGGATTATAAAACCTTGTGTACGGATGTCGCTGACCAGGCGGATATAAATATATACTACTACTACCAGCCTACTACCAGCAAAATATATGGAGATGCAATTGAAATATCGATTAATTTATTTAAATAAAAAAAAAAAACAACGTATATTTAACACAATCAAGTTCTCGAGAACTATCGAAGTTCGACCTTTGAACTCATTTCTCGCAACGTAATTATGCAGTACCGGAACTAATGCGGAAAATTGACGCAACCAAATTACGCAGCGCTTGATTTAAAACTGCGACTGTCTCGGTGGCGTAGTTTTACTGCATGCGCGGTACGATAGCGCTCTGAGGTCCTGGGTTCGAGTCCCGAGTCGGACAAAGTGATGTTTGGGTTTTCTGCTCAGTCTGAAGTCGAACATTTGCGCCCGATATGGCGATAGGCTCGCCCCCTATCACAGCATGGGACGTAACAAACTTGGCGAAAAGTGGGTGCCCTGGTTGCGCCTCCGCATATTTCTTCGGGAATAAATGCGTGATGTTCAGTGTCAGTGTGTTAATTTAAAAAATAATAACGAAATACTTCACGGAATCGAATCTACGGCCTCACACTTGTTATCTCCATTAACCACACACTGACGATAGTTAATTGAAAAACAAAAAGCAATTTCGAGATTCTTTTTATCGTAATTAATTCCTACCGCAACGGAGCCAAAATCCAAAGTAAATGCTATACAATTTGCGCGACATCGCAACGGTGTTTGCGAGAACCCCATTCACTTTTAAAAGTGCGTTTATAAAAGAAAAGTATCCGGGTGGCCGCGGGCGTCGCCTAATTCCCTCGCGTCGGGATAACCAAATTGCTTCGATTGGCTACAAATTGCGTACGATAATTACGAGAAATGATTTTATTATAGCACATAAAAAGATAAACGTATTTAAAAGGCATCAGCTTTGTGTGTTTCTTATCTGTAATTGTTAATTCAAGTGCTTGTGAATTTTTCAGAGATGTAATACAAATGCGACTTAATTATTAAGGGCTCTCGGTATAATGTTGTGTGTTTTGTGTTATGGCTGTGGCCCAGTGCGTGAGGCTGATCGTGCAGCGTTCTTTCTGGGCATTGAACAATTTGTTTGTTTGTGCTTTGTAAGAATCATTTCACCTATAGTTGGAACGCACTACACTTTTAGTGCGGAGTCAGAACTTTTAAGTGTTTGATGAAGTTTTTTTATCTCTAAAGATTAACGCGGGATTTTTAATCTAACTACTGCCTTACGCCGTTGCCTAACTATTACGTTACGACTGCAGTGCTGAGGTCTCAGGTTCGACCCCGAGTCGGGCAATATTGGGTTTTTCTACTCAGTATCAGCAAGGAGGCTAGAATTCGTGCGAATATGGCGATATGCCCCAGATCATAGGTTCATCAGATCATAGGATCATCAGATCATAGGACGAAATATGGACTGGGACATGTGGGTCCACCATTTGCACCTTAATCTGCCCCTTCTGATATAAAAGGCGTAGGTGTGTGTGCGTGGACTAGCAAACTGTATAATATTGCGTTTCATTCTATACGGACTTGGGGCGGTGATGACAATATCGAGCACTTAAAATCTTGTGGAAAATTTATTTGCTATATTAAATATTCTAGTGGTATAAACTGATAAATAAACATAAAACACGAAGTTTCAACATTTTTATTCGGAACAAATCAATTCGTTTGGATGGTCACCCAATGAAAACAAGAAATCGGTTATTTTCACAATGTGTTTTTATATTTTCCAACGTAGAACCGATCTAAAAATACAATATACTATGAATTAGATAAATAACCTAATGAAAGAAATAAGTTTCTATTCGATAATTTAACAACCTTTGTAAACATGGGTGGACATGGTTTAGGTACCAAATGGTTCATTAAGATTTCGCATTTTGACGTCGACCGGTGTACGCCAAGTTTTTAACCGACTTCATAATAAATACTAATTCATTGGGACGGGAAGCATCTCTAGATACTGCCCATAAATAGCAGCAAACCCACTCGTTGGTAATAAGGTGCTTTGCTGGCAGAATATTTGTATGCGCCCGGATAGCAACCACCGTACACAAAGTATAAAACCCGCCGTAGTAACCCATGCAAGTGTGTAGGGGTCTGGCATCAGCCTAAGTATATCCAGTTTCAGGTCTTACAGGCCGGCATAATTGTATCGACTATCAAGGGTAATCATCTCTCATTAGTGAATGTATTCCTTAGCCCTACTCGACTAATCATTAAGTGTGGTGGGATCACTTTGACGTGCACATATTAAAAAATCATACTGGTCCCTCTACTTAGAGCTCTCATGACTATCTTATACAAATAATTATGACATGCTATTATAAGTATGTAATCTCTTTAGCTTTGCGAGTAAAGCGAAAATAATTTAGAATGAGCAAGGTGACGTGGTCAGTCGTGCGAAAAAAAGACGAAAGAAAAATGGCCCGAAACTGAACCGCCTGGCCAGCGGACCACTGCGTTAGCGATACACTTTTGCTTGCATTTTGCTTAAGATCGGACGGATCCTCTCAATCGTTGCGTTTCGCTAGCTATATTTTTATATTCTTGCTCTTTTGTTTATTTGTTAAATAATTTGATTAAAATTGTTGTTTTTTAGTCAATAAGTTAAGTTTTTGTTATAAATAAGTACTAAATACTATTTTAGTTTTGCGTTAATTGTCCAACATATCTATAGTTAAAATATAGCTTATTTGTATGTCTGCAATCCGAATTACTACCCGCATCAGCGAGGTGGAAAAACATTGTAATTAAATTACGATCATAATATACCGCAATACGAATGAAATTAAAACAAACATAAATCGAGAGGCCATTACGCTACATCCCATGATAATTAAACGAATAGAGTTCAATAATTACATTCAGTTAACGCGGCGATTGTCTCTTTAAATATTATTAAATTATGAACCGCAAAAATATAATTAATGATCGAAAAAGTAGTGAAATTACCGCATAATATTCCCCTATCTGATGCGCATGTAATGGAACACTGTTATAGTTTCTGAGTTCTTTTAAAACTAATAAACATATTAAAAACATGATTATAATCTATACGTGTTACGATGCTCTTACAATCTACTTACTATTTTACTATGTCGAGATTTTCACCGATATGGATTATCTATGTGGTCAAAATATTATTATCCATTTTAGCTCATGCATAAAAGTTACTACTGAACAAGAATGTTGTATTCGTGTAGCTGGATATTATAATTAGGATGCCCCGTGACTACAAAGTCTGCAAAGTCTTTGAAACGTCAGGAGAAAATTATATAATAATATAAAAACCACAATAATATTCGCAAAATAGTTTTACTTCAAAGTATAGTAGCGTTTCATATAATTTAGTTCTATAAATTACCCACCCAAAAACCTCCAAATCTTACATTCATCCAGGCCACACAATCACATAACTCATTTCAAACCGTGTTATCACACGAAATGCAAAACCTTCCACAATAAATATTCATACAGAGTTGACAAAAGAAATAAATTACACCAACATAAAGCAGTATGTTTACTCATTTTACGCTAAACGTGTGCGTGCCAGTGTTTCGCCAATTTAGAATGCTTCTTTTGTTGCCTTTAATTTCGACGTTACATTTGGGTGCCGACGCATTTCGAGGAATTTTAATTCTGTTGTAGGTAGGTATTCGTAACTAATTTGGTAAAGCTATGTATTAATATTACAATTACCTCACCGTTTTGATAAATAGTACCATTTCGTAGTGGTAGAGTATGTGGCGTAGCGAGACGTCTTGGGTTCGGTTCCTCGATCGGGAAAACTGTGTTTGGGTTTATGACATGACTTGCACCGAATGTATACACCATTTCTCGATCACATGGATACTGTTCGTACGTATCCCCGTCCAACGTCGCTATTTTAGTTCGACGTCCACCTGCAAGGTGGAAAGACGACTTAACAAAAGTCGAAGTAACAAGCTGAATGCAGGCCGCTTTTGATTGATCCTTATGAACATCTTTAGGAGAGTAGTTCTTACCAACTACCATCATGTAATATGCTCATACGTAGTTAACGATCTGTTTTTTTTAATTATTGCTTTTAATAATAAGACGAGCTTGCCGTTCGCCAGATGGTAAGCGATACGACCGCCCATATGCATTGAAATACCTTCCAACACCTTAAATCACAAAGTATTGTTTGGTATTCCACTGCGCTCGCCATCCTGACACATGACATGTTAAGTCGTATTATGTCCAGTGGTTACACTGGCTACAATGTTCTTCAAACCGGAACAGTGCCTACACACTGCTGTTTAGCAGAAATAGACTTTGCGGTGGTACTTACCCAGGCGGACTCTCACATATACCTACCACCAATAACCATCTGTATACTTATATTAAAATTCTCAACTAACCACACTCGACTGTGATGAACAAAATCCTTCTTTCGTCATCAAACAAACTCAATGAAGCAAAAAGTTACAGCACACCGTGACATGACCTTAAAACTGCGTTTCTTCATTATCCAGCTCATAAATCAACAATATTGGGCAAGGTCGCCGCGTAATCTGCTTTAATGGTACCACATGCCGGTTTACGATCGGCCCCATGTGTGCCGACACGCGATTGCCGGGTTAAGTTTGCATTACACTAGGGTTAGTTCACTGTTACACTCTTACCCCCTTATTCATAGACGTTTATCTAAGGATGGAGTAAAGCTGTGATAACAAGTCTGTTTCTCAGTGCTGACAGCATGGCAGTCTTGGCAGTGCGTAGCCGTAGGGCCGTTGTGATTAGATAATATTGTTGTATCTAAATAAAAACCTTCTATGAATAAGGGGGTTAGTCCACTCATTTTAAGTTATGATTAACTAGTTGACCCTACTGATGTTGTACCGTCTTAACTATGAATTTGCAGCGCGTATTCGGTCAATCGCTGAAATTAACTTTTCTTAAATTTTCTAACGTTCCGCTCAACTTCCTTAATTTTTTTTTCATAAGATCCTTCTCCTGACAATAACAAACACAACAAAAAAAAAATAGTGAAATCGGTCCAACCGTTCACGCGTGATGGCGTGACTAAGGGAAATAGGGATATATATATATATATATATATCCCTATTTCCCTTATATATATATATATATATATATATATATATATATATAGATATATGAATATTTTGAAAGACAACGAACCGTTGACCGCATAAAGATCGCGACAATTTGTTGGATGCAAGACTGTATTTAAAATGGTTACTCAATGAGGCAGTAATTCATAGGTCACATATTGATGTGTAAGCGCGTATGGAGATCTCGTTCCATCTCATTCTTACGCACGCATTGTAATTCCCTATGACGTCACATGCTTGTATTACGCCTCTTTTCTCATTTCTTGACACTTACTCCTTCTGCCAATATTCAAAGACATAACTTGTTGATTATGACTGGATTTTAATTAATCTTTCTGTGCTAAAATGTATATGAGGTAAATATTTGATAAACACAAAGAACAAACATTAGTCAAATGCTCTATTAAACGCTCAGAGTAGAACAGCTTTGTACCTAATTACAAACTAAACGTAGATTGTTATTATGAAGCAATTATTACATATTGCGGATAATTGTTCATTATAATTAAACTAACTCTCGATTACAAGACTGTAGGTATAATATAACAGGCTAAACGCTTAATTATATTTTGAGCTCTTGAATTGAAGAAGCAGGAGTATGTTTTATTATTAACCAGTGTTGACAACTCCTTTCTTGCCGAACCTGTAAAAAGTAACTGCCTTAAAAAGTAAACAAGAAACATATAGCACCAAACATCAATCACCAGTTTTAGTGGTAAATCCGCTAAGTTGGCAACACTGTCTTCTCGTATATCAATCCCATGGCATTGGTATAAGAGAAGACAGTGTTGCCAACGAAGCGGATTGGTCTTATTGCTCAAGATAATCTCTTACAGAATACCATGGTACTGACATTTGTACGTTTTTTTTGCACTATTTTTACTTAAAAGTACACTAGTGTACAATAAAGTTTTATAAATAAATAAACTGATGTTAACCAGCGGACGGCCTGAAACAGGCTAACCACAAGACGGCCTGGACTAAGGCCTAATCCCTTACAGTAGCAGAGGAGGCCTGTGCCCAGCAGTGGGATATTATAAAATATAGGGCTGATATTATTTATTATTATATATTTCACAGGTAGTTAAAATTATAATTATAGAGGGTAGATTATAACTTAGAAGAAAGATGATAATGTAACGCTAGAACCTCCTCTGCTACCCAAAGGACACCAATTGTATATAAGATTAGCTTAAATCTCAAAGATGTTGGAAGTATACACCAAACACTCTTTTTGGTGTCATTTCGCATACGAAAAAAAAAACACTAAAAATAATGCTGCGCGCGCATTCATTCCTTAACTTTTGTAAATCACTCAAAATATCAGTCAACGCGTATATTTGTTCGTACTTGAATGTAGTTCGTGGTTAATTATATAAGACTACAATAGTGTTGACGTTAAATATATTGCAGTCAAAATATATTCACCAAAAGACATTGCAAGAAAAAGAAAAGTTGACGCAATAGTGATTTTGAATATTTGTGACTTATAGAAATGCTTCATTTCATAATAGCTACCTTTTGCTTCTTGTTCATTTTGTATGCTCTGTATAAACGTGCTGATGGATTTTTAATTAAACGTCGTTACTAAAGCCAATTTTGCAGATGGTTATTGAAATTTTATAATAATAATGGAGGGACGTTTGGAAAAAACGAGCGCTTTCAGAGTTCCATTCTTGCCAAGTCAGAGACAAAACAATGTTTAATAGGTGAATTTATTGCACGCTTCGATAGTATATTTTTAAAATGAAAATCAATTTAAATTGTATTCATCAATTGGCACTTAATTGTGATCCTGTTATATAATAGGAAGAACCACGCTGTAGATTAAATTTTGTTCTAGCAGTTCTTTCTAGCGGAAAATGTTTGCGAAAATAGTGTTAGACCGAAGTCTAGCTTCTTATTAGTAAGGATCAACAGTCATAAAGCAATATCAATCCTACAATAGTTGTTAGTCGTTCTTTATACACAGCAGGCCTTGTGCCTTTCTCAGTTTTCTCCTTACCGAACCACTTTCTAATAAAGCCGCTAGTACAATATTATAATACTTGGTGATTACTTATGTATCGCAGTATAAGAACTATTTTCTTATTATAAGAAGATCCATAACTACCTACTTATAATTCTTCAAATCATTGTGTTATATTTGTAATATTAGAATATTTATATACTACTTTATTCAAGTCGTTGGTGCAGTAATCATTATAATAAGAATTTTACCATACAAGATCATGCAAATTTACGTTTACGTTAACAAATAATACAGATAATTCATCATAGAAAAAGACAGCCAAGTCTAGACCTCGCGTCGTAGACACCTGGCGTCTAATCCAAAGGTCTGAATTAGATAAATAAGCCCTAAACAGCCCTTGGACCCTTCACGTCCGGCCCGGTGTTATGTTAAGTACGAACAATCCTTTTTGAACAAAAGTTTTCGGGTCCTTTCGTCGCCGGAATATAAAACGATTGTAGGTACGTGTTTTTTGGTTGGTATCCTGTGTTTTATAATGTGATGGATATTGATGGACGGTGTGGTTGACGCTGGAGTCTGAACTCTATAAGCCATCGCTTCTTAGGATTCCCACATATCACTTTATATTTGAGAGAAAGTTTTAAAAGAATTGAAACAAGATTAGTTAATTAAACCAAGTGCGTGTGTGTACTAAGTTCGAGGCCTTGTAGTCATTCTAAAGCACTGATGGAGAGTCATTCTAATGTTCTGATAGAGATCACTATAGGGTTTTTAGTCGGTTAGAATGAACCTTACATAACTTGCATAAGCGCGACGGTGATCTTGGAGAATTTTTCGCATGACAAAAAAAAATTAATACAGTAATATGCCTGTCTTCACCTTAAGAAATTTTAAAAAATGACCCCACCTGATGGTATTTGGAGGGTGGTCCTGTAGAATGTCGACTGACGAGAGATAATTACTCCTCAGCAGTCGACACAGTTGTGTCGACCTGTTGGAACTGAATATACACAGGTTGATCCCGGAACGCGACACGCTTACATGGGCCAAAATCCAGATCAAAACTTGACCTTTTGTATGTTAATATTTTTACAAGATAGACATTTTTAGACAGAGTAATTCGTATGATGTGATTTTTATACATATGGTACAATTTCTTTTTTTCTTTTATTGCTTTGAATGATGTGACGAGCTTGCCCTTTGCCTGATGGTAAGCCATACGACCGCGTATAAACAGTAGAAACAACATCCAACACCTTGAATTATAAAGTATTGTTTGGTACTCCACTGCGCTCGCCATACTGAGACATGAGATATTAACTCTCATTATGTCCAGTAGTTACACTGGCTACAATGTCCTTCAAAGCGGAACACAACAGTAACTACACACTGCTGCTTGGCGAAAAAAACAGACATTGCGGTGGTACCTACCCAGGCGGACTCTCACATATGAGAGACCTACCACCAGTATACAAAATACCAGTCAACCCTAATAATCAACGATAGTTTCTGTTAATTAAACATACCAGTAAGTTAGAGCTGTGTCGCCAAATGCTCTTTTGGCACTGAATATGAAAGCGTGTTTTTTCGCTGAGTTGGCAAGGTGTCAACTCCTGTTCCCCAACATGGCCGTTCCGTATATCTGCACGCATCTTACATAAAAAGATATTTTCGTACTTTTATGTGATCTTGGAATGAATTTATACGTATGTCCAGAAAGGAAGTAAATGTATAATCAACAGTGTATTGCCCTTATTCGATAACTATCAAAGGAAATAACCCTTTTTTATCATGACACGACATAATTGACAATATTTCATTTTTTTTTTACATAGTCAAATGTTTATATTTTATGAAACTAGATCCTTTTCTTTTTTCAAATCTCCAATATTTTGATTCATGATTTTAATTTTGACTTTGTTTTATCTTAAAAAGTCGTAAGCACCAAATGACGTCATATATACGGCTAAAGACGTAATGGCCTTTGTTTTGCAGTAAAAAAAAGTGACAGTTGTGACGTACACTATTGTGATAATGACAAATGAGCGTGTGTTCGTTTTTTTAAATGAATAGTAAGGTGGGCAAAGAAAATTATTTCTTTCAACCATATGTATGACGTCATCAAACATTTTCTAATTTTTTATTTTATTCTTCTAAATGTGTTTAAGTGTTAAATTAAATTTAAATAAATACATATTCGAACTCAGAGTAGAACAATTAAGAAACCAAATTTTTTAGGCACGTTTAGATTTTGTAATGTTATCAATTCAACAGTGGCCCTAATCGTATTTCATAAATATATTCCTTTCTAACTATGTAAATATACTCTGTGAAAATTTGAGGTATTAATTGTTTTAATTCTAATTATTATTTTTTTAATTATTTACCTATGCGGTAGATTCAGGTAACCGTTTAAAAAATTTCAAGTCAATACTATCTGCCAATTATAATAAACGTGATAATCTATGTTATATACCTAATAATTACATAAGGGGAAAGCTATGTATCAAACAGGGGAATCTCCCCCCTCTCTGCCCCCATCGCCTCCTAAACTCCGTGTACATTCAAATACAAGATTGTAAAAAAATATTAATATACGTTAATGTAATATATGCTATATGTATTAGGTACTTTCTAGTACTCTTTTGTGTACCATTTATATGAGACATAATTGACATACGTCTTTTAAATTTAACCGTCTTATATTTCACTAACATTAACTCCTAATTTATGATACTAAAACTAAGTAACTTTACCTACGTCCCTATCGAAGTTTCTAGAACCAACCTAATCAGACAAGACACAAAATGTACACACAGATGGTCCTGAACATAATGCCGATCTACAATCTATTAGATGTGAACCGCTGATGAATATGGAGGCTGCATTAGCTTGCCTCCAGAGAGTTTCCAAGATCAATAATAATTCTGAGATGCTATTAATTGATTAAGCAAATGAATATTAATGATACACATTGATATCGCGGAGTAACAGCGTGTTGGGTGAATTTTAAAGTGGTTTTATGGTCTTGAATATTTTTTTTTTTATTATTTCACACAATTTTTTTTTTTGGCCTTCCCTCTCGGTCTCGTTAAAATAGATTGCAGAGTAACAATATTAACATACAATATAGGCTATACAGATAATACAGCTTTCTATAATTGTACGAATTTTAGAATGAGTTTAAAAGATCCAAAGATCACATACTCTCTATATTCAGAAACAATTTTTATATTACTAACTTTAACTCGCGGCTTCACTCGCGTGAGCGCCTGTTCTCTAAAATAAGTAAAATATAGCACTCAGAAGTAACGTAGCTTAATGTTAGTGAAACAATTTTCAAAATCTGTTGAGTGTATATTAGGGTATGCAGTAGTTGAACTACCGTTTTTTAAATTTCAACCAATAATATAATGTATCCCTATTCCCTACGGTTGTCTGGAAGAGATCGCTTAAAGCGATAGGACCGTTTACTGTGCATCGTATTTTGGTTCGTTAAGATATTTGATTTTTTTTATATTCGTTTATCATGTGTGTAGCTATTGTATTGATAATAAAAAAAATGCTTTGAATGATGAGACAAGCTGCCCGTTCGCCTGATGTTAAGCTATTCGACGGCCCATAAACAGTAGAATCACCATTCAACACCTTGAACGACAAAGTATTGTTTGGTATTCCACCGCGCTCGCCATCCTCAGACATGAGATGCTAAGTCTTATTATGTCCAGTACTTACACTGGCTACAATGTTCTTCTAATCGGAACACAACAGGCGGACTCTCACATATGAGAGACCTACCACCAGTAATTATTGAATTTAAATCATGCACACAAAACATACACAAAATTAATGAAGAATTCTTGCTATCCATCCTATATGACCGTGTGTCACGCATATCGGATCCCATCAAAAACATGTATAGCATAGCAGATACATATTACCCCACTCGGGTTGTTTGAAGAGTGGCCTACTTAAATATGCCCCGCAGAGCTACTACAGAATACATCTTCATAACTATTGCAGTTGATTGTTAATTTTTAACCGACTACGGCCAGCTTACAGAGGTAATGATTTTAGCATCGTACTGTATATAATATCCAGGTTGGCTTGGAAATTGTAAGGGGATGCCAGAATTTTCAGCAGTGGACTTCCAAAGGCCGAAGAAGAAGAAAAAATATCCAGGCTAGGTGTTATTACTGTCTTACTATACTAAATGCAATACCAAGTTGATATCAGACGTTTGTTTTCTATAGGACAATCTTAGATAAACATAACAAATATGTCTACCAAAAATCCTGAGAAATCATATGGGATAGGAAAGGAAACGGGTCTAGATCTTTGATGTCTATTACTAAGTGGCTTGCGGCTTTACCTGCGTTAAAAGCCTTTCCTCCAATATTCTCTATATCACTGTGTACCTCCATTAACACTATCTATTTAGAAAATTAGATACTCAATTATTTCCTACGGAAGCACGTTACTAGGATAAAAGTATTAATACATGATCGCTACATTTTATCATTTTGGATTAGAATTTCAGGGCGGGTAATCATTTTATTTGTTTCAGTATTTTTTAAAGAAAACGACATCCAAATTAGAATTGTCATGTTTTCCCAGGCGTAGTGTAACGCTCGCCCCTATCATTCTAGACAGAAATAAACAGTAGAAGGTTCTTTAAGTGTGCCTTTACCCATATCATCAGGAAAGTAGTGATAAAATAATAAATCATCGTATATAAACGGAGTTAGTTTTTATTACGAAATTACACGAGTGAAGCGTGAAAAAAGACAGAACGTACAGTTTTTTTGTTTTTAGAAGAAACCTATGCAGTCACAATAAATGACATTAACAAGGAGGTTGCGTTCATATTTCTTCATCCTCTCCTGAACGCAAGCCCAGTCCTTTCAGAAAGTTGTGCAGCTTCGGCTTGAGGCTGTTAACATTAAGTTTGTGCTGACGTACTTGACAACTATGTCACCAGTTGCCACTTTGTCCCGGACATAATGATGACGAACATCAATGTGCATCCTCCTAGCATAATAAGCAGTGGTACCTGTAAGTTTAATTGCACTCTGATTATCGTAAAACAAAGTTATAGCTGTAGCCACAGTTGAAGGCCACAACTCCTCATTTAACTGCTTCAGCCATAATGCCTCTTGAACAGCTGCAAACAGCGCCATGTACTTTTCTTCTCTTAGGAACATAATCCTCATCATTCGTGATATACAGTAAGGTATATGATATACAGGCATACATTTTAATAAAAAATATCGGGTCCAAATTAAAACAAAACATTTAATGTTTTGAAAATTCGCAGTCGGTAGGATTCGAACCTACGCTCCCAGAGGGAATCTGATTTCTAGTCAGACGCCTTAACCGCTCGGCCACGACTGCTTCATGCCAACATTACAATTTACTATGTAATAAGTTTAGCTAACCAACTATATCATCAATACATTGATTAAAAATTTATCTTCTTATAGAAGTGATATGTCAATAGTTTCTGTTAAAAATATTATTTAGACACTAAAATGTAATCTCATTATAGAAAAAAGTATCAGTTTTACACTGATGGGGTGTCAACTTTATTTTACCCTGACCAAATTGAGATGTGAGAGATTTTTTTTAAGAAATTTGTAATGCCTATCCTATTAAAAGCCAAAAACATTGGTGGCTCCTTTTCACGGCCTTCTTGAAGTACTTACATCGAACTTACTTTATAGTTTCGTTGATTTAAGAATTCAAAAACTAAAAAATATCAAGGAACAGAAAAAACGTTTAGTGGAAAAAATGGTTAGCTTAGTAACTTGGCTAGTTTTAGTAACCAATTATGATTCTAAGCTTTGGTATCGTATAGTGAATTGTGAGGTGTCATCATAAGGCAGTCGTGGCCGAGCGGTTAAGGCGTCTGACTAGAAATCAGATTCCCTCTGGGAGCGTAGGTTCGAATCCTACCGACTGCGTATCTTTTTGTGGTAGATTTGAATTTATTCTATATAACCTACAACAATAATCATTGGAATACCGAGCTACAGTTCTTCAGTACATATTATATACTTATATTGCATATCCGCCTGTGATTTTAATTACAAATGAGTGCATTTTACTCACAAATATGATATATCAAAAATTAATTAAAAATATACTTACAAGTTCTATCTATAAGGATCAGAGGTCGTTTCCCTTTTACAATCGTTAACGCTAACGTTTTGTATGAGAAAAAGTTATTTAAGCGATCAACTTAACGTAAGAATATGTCATACCTATACCTATATTTTTTTCTACATTCGCTTCATCAATTGTAACAAAGCGTCTCGGCCAGTAGTTATATTTTTTCTTAAGCCGGAAAGAGGAAAGAAACATTGCATACTATTATTAATTTTCTAAGTTACGTTGTCCATAGTTATGTTTTCTTAAATTCAAGCAATTACAAATTATATACGATATTAAATTTTCAATAGCATTCCAAGGTACAGGCATAGCCTAGTTTGGATACCACTCGTAAATATTTTTGTTTCTAGAAGTTAGTTTTGTCTAACCACTGTAAGCATTTCAACAATATAAATTACAAGTGAGTAAACAACATTATGTAATTTTTCAATAAAACTTATTATACCTACTATCCCTTTTGTCCGATAAAACTGACAAATTCATGCTACCTAAAAGCTAATACCATTTCATGTAATTTATAACTTAGCGACAGATTGTTATACGAAGTAAATCACAACAACTGGTCCCGATCGAACATACACATTACTTTCGTACGACATCGTAACTATCTAGCAAGATTATAAAAACATGTCGTAAAAATACACCCCCTGATCTAAATAAATATTCATTCTAACGCACGCTGATCAATAACAAACTCTACAATAACCATATAGAGTTGAAAATCGATGCGTGTTTTTGTTTGTTATAAAAATGAAATGTCACCCATAAAGCTTATGCCCTGAGAGTAATGGGCCGTGGAGCTATCTCAGTAACCTTCAAATTCTGACGTGTCTTTATTGATAAGGAAGTGGCTGTGAAATATTAAGACTGGTAGTGGAAATTTTTGGAGTTTTTCGCTCGCGAGCACTTGCCTCGATCAATTACTGGCTTTGAGTGATGAGTTTGACGTTTATTGCTTTTACACTGAAGTTGGGTTTTGCTTGGACTCGATTGAATCAAAATTATTTAGGGAAGCTTATCTTTTGATGTCTTTCGAGAAGTAAACATGATTTCATATACATCAATTATTTATCATAGAAATTATAAAATATAATATTTCAACATAAAGTACAACGAAATAGGAAATGGCTTAAATAATATATTACCTATATAATTGAATAAATAAAAACGAATTTGAGAGTTAGTCTGGATAGGTACTAGGTACCACCGTAATATCTAATTCTGCCGCCAAGCAGCAGTGTGTAGTCACTGTTCTATTCCAGTTTGAAGAACATTGCAGCCAGTGTAACTACTGGACATAATAAGACTTAACATCTCATGTCTCAGGATGGCGAGCGCAGTGCAACACCGATCACGGATCAATACTTTGTAATTGGAGGTATTGGAAGATGTTTCTACTGTTTATGGGCGGTCATATAGCTTACCATCAGGCAAACAGCAAGCTCATCTCGTCATTCAAAGCACTAAAAATAACTGAAATAGCATTTTTTTTAAGGAAGCTATAATCAATATTGTGTGGTTTTTAATCAATATACACTTAAATGCACATGTAATTGTAGAGATAAGTGAAGTCGATACACGTTAATCTACATGTATAGATAACCATAACGATCGTCGATGCGAATAACCGCCCAGAGCTCCTTACAGAGGCGTAAAGGTCCAGTTATGGTATTACTAGGCGATAATACTTTGTTATGTAAATAATATTACTGTAGTCGAGTAATAAAATTTGATATACATATTAGTAATTGGACGCGAATTCTGTTATATATAATATTGTAGTAATAACTCATTTTTGCCAATTTTCGAGATACGACGCTCCCGCTTTCTACCGGCGATATACATGGAAGATGATAAGCAGTGCAGTATAGTGAAACTTTATTTCCTATATATCTATGACTAGCTTTTTTTCGCGGCTTCGCCCGCGTGATGGGGTTTTCCGGGTTTTTTTTCCGACTTACTTGATACATGTATAGTTATATTATGACCAAATTACACAAAATCATTATAAATTGTAGCCTTATGTTATTTTGATATATAACCAATATTACTGTATAGTTTCATCAAAATCCGTTCAGTAATTTTTTTCGTAAAAGAGGAAGAAACATACTACATCCATACATTCACACATCCGTCCTCACAATCTTTCGCATTTATCATATTAGTAGGATTGAAAGGCAATTATGTCTAAAACAAGTAAACTTTTGAGTAAAGCGATTTAAAGTATTGATTTGAATTAGAAAATCCATAATAACTAAATAGTTGTTATAATAGTTTTTATAAGGTAGTTGGGCCCAGATGGAAGACATCAAGCTGTGGTTCTGCAAGCCAGCAATGGATTAAAGTCCATAAAAGCAGCTTTCAATTATGATGCAACTTCCAATGAAGGAAAGAATTTTCAGAAAAGAAGCCATTGTTCAAGATATTAGCGCATACTCGGAACCAAAAGTTTTACTATTATAAGGTTTTACTAGTGAAAAATTGCATAATTGTAAAATGTAGGTAGGTATTGTAATTGTGACTTTTCGAATAACCAACATCTCAGTCCCACCTGCAATCTCGAAGGCACCAAAGTGTTCGAAACGTCGGGTGAAAATAAAATATAAAAACCGTGATAAAATTCGATTAATAATTTTATTTCAATTTCTGACATTCGCGTAAACATAAGAAATCATTTTGGAGACAATTCTTTTTTCTTCTCAATAATAGTAACAAATTCGATCCACGACAGTCTGTACAAACAGCCACAACAATTAAACTGTCATATTTCTTTGATGTTCTAGTTCCTTGTCGAACCTCCGAGGGTATTGAGTGGCGCGAATTAGAGAGAAATGGCAATATCCCTTTTTACTAAAGAGGGAAAAGGACGGAAGACCACGGTCGTTTAGCACAAATAGAGGAAATGCTTAATTGTACACTTAAGGTTTACGATGTTAAAATATTTCCATGGATTGTTCTTTCCTGATTTGGTATTGTTGAAGACGCTGTTTGAGGAATGCGAAACAATCCTTATTTGACCGTCTGTTTTGGTGTTTGATAAAAACATTCGTCCATTAATTTCAGATATTTTGGTGCATTGTGTCACTTGTAATTAATGCCCTATTGTTTGTGATATTAAAACCCTGTAATAACTATCCTAGGGGTTATATTTGGAATAATTATATGTTGTGTATGTGTGCGTGGCTGCGCCCACCACTGGCTAATGATCCGCGGATTACGCTCAATAAATCAGTGTGCATTCCGCAATCAGTCGTTTCACTCGTCCCCTTCCTGTCAAACTAACATTATATTATTATATAGATATTCATATAATGTTATTATTACTAGAAGCCCTGAAAGGACCTAAGCTATATTTCACTCTTCAATATAATTTATACAGTCACGAATAACAGCTAGAATTAAAAATTCTTAACATTTGTATAGAAAATGTGTGATATTCATAACAGAATTCATAAAAACGTTACCATCCACTACACAATATTGATGCTCTTTGAGCTTTTGAAAATATTTGTATTTTTTATAAAGCAAGTATTCATGCAGTGACTGGATGCAATACGCCTTTTAAAACGAAATAGACAAATAGAATTTTAGTAAATTTCATGAACGTATAAAAGGACTGCCTCGGTGTTATAGTAATGTGATACGACTGCAGTGCTGTCTCCCGTTCGATCCCCGGATGAGACAAACTGATATAAGGTTTTTCTACTCAGTATATATAAATTAAAATATATTTTTCTGTTGTTAACAGACAGCAGTGGTACTTACCACGAGGCGAACTATTTGCTAGTTAAAAAAACTCTCCTACCCCTAAGAGGCTTCCCTGGTAGTAAAACTTCGCAACAGTTCTTTTAGGGTTCAATAAATCGTAGAGTCAGTTTTAGTACACCTAAAGTTTAGTCGATAGCACACCTCGTAAGAATCTATCGGTCTTTATGAGTTTTCGAAAACTTTGTAACAAATTGAAAATGCCTATATAGTCAATGAAATGGGAATAAATTAAAGAGAAAGCGTGTTTTGGTTTAGATTGGCCGATATAATCACATTTTTCATCCTTCGAGGATAGAGATTGAAGTTGGACATTTCACTATACCCTCTGTGATGAGATTATGCCCATTCTATTCCACGTACATACAATTACACCATTAGTTTTCAGGTGTGTTGTTTTAATCGAATAACTTGCAAAAATTCATCTTGTCGCTGAAGTAGTTTGTGTAAAATTCAGAAAACGTGTTATTACGTATCTCAAAAAATACTTCCTCTTCTTCAGCCTTTGGACACTGAACGTAGACTTTTGGTATTCTTTAAACCTTTGGAAGTCCATTGCTGAACATCGGTCTCCTTCAAAGAAACTTTAAAAATACTTTACTACGCTAGAAATCATGGACGTACTTCTCTGCCTATATACGACTCATATTTATTTTATACGCTAACATTTTTGCGACCCTGTCGTATATTACTTTCCTCAGTATAAGTCATACTATTCTAGGTTAAAAAATTGCTTACATGTTAATAATCTCCGGTACTGTCTGCCTATATACCACATTCGTGTCCAAACTCTGTCAGAAGTTTCGGTGTTTAATTCTAACATATAATCTAACATTTACATTATTAGTAAGATAATAACTCTAGTTTACAGCCTCTGTTACCATTGAGCGTTTATATTCACCAAATATAGTTTTATAAGCATATTTATACCTTGTAAATTCTTGGAGCCTACAAATTTTATGGGTCCTAAACCGCAACGTAGCCACTTATGTGTGTGCGTAAACAGCGAGAACATAAAACCTGGTGTAGCGTCTCCGATATGGCCGGTTATTAGCTGTAAAAGCTGTTTTGGTAACATTGTGATGGTCGAACAGCGATTTGGTTAATTAATATTTCAATTTTATTTATTTTGGCACCTAATGGTAAGCACAATACCGTCTAGATAAAGTATCAATTGGCAACAGATGGCTATCTCATGCCATTCGACACAATAATGCCGACCTACGATATAAAGAACTAATCATGTAACAAAATCCAAAAACGGAAATACGACAAATGCATTCGCGTTATTTTTTTTTTACTAGCACAGTGAAGAGTCTACACCACATTTGATCGCGAGTGGAGTGACGTCATGAAGAGATAGTTAGACGATAAAGAAGAGAAGATACAGTCGACACGAACGTTAACTTTTCCTCGCCAGTCGATACAATTATCTGCGTGTTCAAATACACAGCACACATGCACAGCCTGATCCCGGGATGTAACAGCTTACGTGAGGCACTATAGCTGTTTTTAAACATTGTGGTAGCTATTCGACCCTTTTTTGATTTCGTGGAGAAAGTGCTTTATAACTACCGCCCAGCTTTCGTGGAGGGCAACAGAGCGGGTATGTTGGGGTCACCATGTCTTACGAACAACAGTTGAGCCTGGATTTGTTGTTGACCTTCAGCGATCGCTGGGCTAAGTCCATAAGTCTATATATACAACGCACGGCATACGAACTAAAACTCCACAGAGGCCCTCTTCGGCACATTAAGGACGGCTGCGGCCTTCCTTCAGCGGCAACGGCAGTCCTCATCCGCAGCCAATCCGACCAATAAAATAAAATTTAAGGTGTCTTGAAATATAGACTGTATTAATAAACCAATAAAGAACGTTAAGGCGATACCTCAAGGTCCATTTTCATACATTTTGTTTCACCTTTAATCTGGGTAACTAAACAAGTATTGGCAAGTAAAGAATTTAAATTCACGTCTAGTTAGTGATTAGTTCTCGCAGTTGAAAGAAAAACGTAAAAATAATTAATAATCATGGATATTTCTGCCTTTAAAATTTCGTCATATTAAATTTTTTTTTTACTTGTTTAGTTACCCAGATTAAAGGTGAAACAAAATGTATGAAAATGGACCTTGAGGTATCGCCTTAATTATCTTAATATTGTTCTTCTATAAAACTGCGTTCACAAATCGCTTCTCCCATCACAGTGAACCCACTCTCATACAAGTAGCGGTAATCGTATCCTACATAGTTTACCTGACCAGGGTGGGAGAGCTTAATCAGCAGCTTGTTATGCGGAGGGTCAGTTAACTACTTTCATGTACTGCGTTTAGGGTCATATATGTAAGTATATTAGTATTGATATCAGCTGGGGACAATGATTAGGAATTGTATAAGTTTTCAGATAAAAAAATTATGACGTTTGTTTTCAACTGTAGTTAGATGTACCTTCAAGGAAATTAACGATGGCTATGCTGTAGTGGATGTTTAGAGGTTATTACTTACCTAAAGATGGCTCTTGTTAACTAGTACCATTTCTTTTACAAAACAAATATTATTAATTATAAGTATGTATTAGATTTCCACAGCTTTATTGGAACGTCTTTAAGGTTATACTATCTTCACCTGTTTTTCCCATGTTATGAGAACAATGAACAATTATATTGCATGTAAGGAAGACAATATCAAGACATAATAAAACACTAATTCTATTTTTCTTCCTCTCGTCATCTAGGATTTATCTACTAAAAATTAAAACTGCAGATGAGAAAAAAACATACTTTATTGTTAAGAATATTTTACTATAATATTATGTTCATTAAGTCGTGCTAAGACGTAACATATAACAAGATGGATCGCAGGTCATTACCGTGTGAATAAAACACAGGGCGGCGTTTATGTAAAGCAACTATCGACAATCGATTAAGGTACCGCTCTATTGTGTCGCAAGATGGAAGGTACTAGCGGATTGGATTCTTCCAACGGATCATCATCATCAGCCCTGTATTATACACTGTCCCACTGTTGGGCACGGGCCTCCTCTACTACTGAGAGGGATTAGGCCTTAGTCCACCACGCTGGCCTAGTGCAAATTGGTAGACTTCACACACCCTCGAAATTAACGGATACTAAGGAAGAAAACATAAGCAAACAATGATTTATTTATCACAGATAGACATCTTAAGACATAAAACTTAACATCTCAAATCGTAGGATGACGTGTCAAGTGGAGTACCAAACAACACTTTGTAATTCAAGGCGTTGGCTGGTATTTCTACTGTTTATGGGCGGTCGTATCGCTAACCATCAGGCGAACGGCAAGCTCATCTCGTCATTAAAGCAATAAAAAAGAATAAAAAAAAATACATAGGCTTCGTACCTAGAAAGTTTGCTTAGAAAAAATATCATGCTAACATTATTGTTAAATATTTTTGTATAATACCCGCTTTTTTTGCATGCAGGAACAGTGGAATCCCCTATAAATATGCCGCGATATGCCGTAACATGTTTCAGATGCCTGAAAAAAAAACATATTTTCGGTTCGCGAACACCTTATAAATCCCTTCTGTTCTTATCTTACTCTAATTTTAACACAATATATGTTTATCAATTATTTGCGCATATATTAGAAACTACCTTAGTCTTAAGTTATATAAACGACGTTATTTAAGTAATAATTAAATATCCTCATGTACCTTGATTTATCATAAGTGCAACTATGTCCGCCTACGTGATGAATAAAGTATTTTTTTTTTATTTATTAAGTGGGTTTTATTTTTACAATTCTTCTCTTCTTCTTTATCTGAATTCAAGGGTACAAGTCATGTAAAGCATTGCGAGACACGATATTATGACTGAAATATTGTCTAATCATATCTTTCTATTGCAAAGAAAAACAATAAAAATCCGCCGACGCCTCTCCTTCATCCCTGCCAGGGAGGCAGTAAATTTGTATGGGGAAGCTGACGAACCTCTCGCCCCCGGTAAGTAGGTCACAGAAGACGGGCGGTTTAACCTCACGTTATCACTTATCAGCGCCGAGCTAGCAGCCGGTTTTCACGAATCGAGCTTGTTACTTGACATGAGACTTCTTAATTTTGGTAATTGGAGTTTAAAAAACTGACTTGAAAAAAAATCAATTGCATGTAATAATAATAATAATATCAGCCCTGTATTATATACTCGCCCACTGCTGAGCACGGGCCTCCTCTACTACTGAGAGGGATTAGGCCTTAGTCCACTACGCTGGCCTAGTGCGGATTGGTAGACTTCACACACCTTCGAAATTCCTATAGAGAACTTCTCGGATGTGCAGGTTTCCTCACAATGTTATCCTTCACCGTTAAAACGAACGATAAATACACAAAGAATACACACGTGATTTTTTTTTTTAGAAAAGTCAGAAGTTTGTGCCCTTGGGATTTGAACCTGCGGACATTCGTCTTGGTCTGCCAAGACACACCCAATTAGGCTATCGCCGCAATTGCATTTGGTATTCATTAATTGTTTTCAGAAGCCAAAATAAAATATACTATCAGCACTCGAGCTTGTTCAATAATATTGAATATATGTAGTCCACACACTTCTACAACCACTGTAGTAGATAGGCTTATTCCGAAGTCGCGTTCTAGGAACAGCCCGTACCACGGAGAGTGGAAACTACATTAAACTTGTAAACTCCCCCAGTTCAACGAACTCAATATGACCAAAACACATATTGAAACAAAAACGTAAACACTGTAGGAAGGGTAACAGCCCAATTAATCGGTGGAGTGGGGCTGAGCTCGGCTCTGCGAAATATATTAGCGCATCCCCTACACGCGTAACTTTCTTTAGTTTTCTTTGAGAGTTTCCTTCGTGTGAAGTAATAAAGCAAAGTGATCACCCGTACACCTTGAACTTGGCCATTTAAATGATTCATTATTCATTGAAGAAATTCATTAGTCTTTTGGAGTTGGATTGTGAGGTTCTGGCTTCGATGTTCTGGTTGGGATTTTTATCGCCGGTTATATAATAGAAAATAATTTTGAACAATTGTTTAAGCATCTGGTTAGCTTGTTCTACCTCTTCATCGTCAGTTACGGACTCATTATTCTCGAGCTGTGACCCGTTTATTAATGATGGTGAATAATTCCCATCCAGAGATTCACCTGCTTTGCCTTCCTTCTGCTAAATAAATTAATTGCAATGGGGAGTAGTCTATAAGGGCTTATTTCCTTTTAAGAACGTTGTTTCGTATTGACGAACACCACCCTAGTATGTTCAGACCAGTAAAAATACTCTATTTTCTAAGTGAGTGGAAAACCAGAATCATCTTCGGCCCTAAATATATGTTATAACAAAAAAGAAATGCGTCTGTCAAATTTCGAATTCTATTTTTGAATTAAAACGGAAGTCAGTGTACTGTTCCAGAAGGCCTGCTGTAGTGCGATTAATTAAATGGAATGTCACATTTCAATGAAGGATCAGTCCTGTCTCTCATGACCGACGCAATTGGAGGCCAAATGCGTTGTCAAAGAGGTTGCAGCATTCGATTGTAGATTCAGCGGAGTTTATACACTAGCGTGGTACTGAATTTGAAGAAATATAGTTTTATTTTCATAAATATTCTAAAAATTCAAAAAAACTTATAATGAAATGTTCCAAAAGTTATATGAACGCAAAAAAGATGAAGGAATGTTAGAAGTAACAGTTTTGCAAACCTAACTATATAGGAAGAAGTTGATATAGAAATACAGTAAATAATAAATATAATTTTCTAGATTAAATAAAGAAGTTCCTAATGACCTAAATATAAAATAAAATTAAATACAATAATTAACATCTGCTTCAATGTTTACGAACATTCTTAGTTAAGTCCATACTTAGCCTTGACGGTAGATTAATAATATATGGGCAAATTAAGTTTAACATTATTTTGTCCAACCACGAATCGATAGGTTCGATTGAAAACCCTTTTTGCATCTCCAACAATCTCGCTGATTGTTTCAAACTCAGAACTACTCGCTGGCTTATCAATTTTTGAGATACAGTCGAATTCCAGCCAGTGCCAGCCCATACAAGCTGCATACGAAGGATATAAATAATCAGAATTTTCCAATGTATAGGTGCCGTTAGAGGCTTGATGAAACTTAATATCGTGCAGTGGACACGACAATCTACGGAAAACGAGCCTTTGTCCACTATTGGGTATATCACGTCACGCAATAGAAGTCCCATATCACTGGGTATCTTTTATAACAATGCACCAAAAAAATGAAATGTGGAACGAAATCGAAAAAAAATGTTTACTACATTTAGTCGAATAAATTAGCAATTAAATCCGAATTTTTTTTAATATAATATCCATCGGAATTCAAAAAACTAAAACTTTTCTTACATTTATAAAGGTCGATAAATAAAAAATAAATAAGAAATGAAATAAGATATCGTTTATTATAATATCCATTGACTGATATTACTAATCTGAAGTCCAAGATAAAATGGCAACGGTCGAAAAATCTTTTCTTAATATTAAATTCATACAACCCACTTCAATATTCTAAGAATTCTAGACATAAACGTAAAAACTAATTAGTGGAGAATCCTAAATAGCAAACAAGACATTACTTCAGCAAGAAGTTTCCAAACGTATTTTTCTATTAGCCCAATCAAATTCGTTAGGAGTTTCCCTGAGCGAGGAATTCAATTATGGAGTGTAGCCGACGCCTTACAAAAGCTCTTGTAATACCATTCCTTGATTTTTACTTAATCTATATAATACATATTAGTTTGGTATAGCAGCGTTTTTGTTTATTTGCTGTATAAAATCCAAATCATAAGCAATTTGATATTTTTTTTAATCTACTTATCAGTTTCCTCTGGCTTTGGCAAAGACGCTTTAAACATCAACTTGAATTCTGGTAAAAATGCATATAATGTCTTGAAAGCAAAAGCATTCAACTACTATACAAGATAAATCCCCCACTATAGCTTAAGAACCATCCTAATATAACTTCGCAAAATTGTAAGTTTTGTCTTTGATTGAACTACAGCTCTGTAAATCATGTCAGACATCTTGAAAAGGACACCGAACATCCCGCTATTTCATTTGATTACATAAAATTAACGTGGTAATAAAAACAAAACTATTAGTAAAGGAAAACAAAGATCGTGGACCATGAGGCGAGCGATCAGCGGAAGAATAGCGCCTAGAAAAAAATTATGCTTTTTTTTCTTTGCTTTATTTATACCTTCATTATCATCTGTAAGATCTTTTGCTATAACAACATTGCCGACTCTCGGCTATTTCTTTTGCAGACAAATTTGGTTTTTGATTAGAAAAAAGACATTATAGAACATAAGTTTGCTTTCTCCTTTCCTCGCTAATCGCTATTACATCGAGCATCGACCTCAACACAGGGTAATAAACTTGAAAAAGAGGAGACCATTGTCCCAGATCTCGATTTGTATCAATTAGTTTTAACTTTCCTTAGAGACTACTTAATTAGTTGGACATTACAGTCTTATTATGTTTTTAACAGCCCAGCGTGTAATGTTTCGCAGATTTTCCTTCTATTTTTCATTTGTAATATTTTATTTTACTTTGTGTTACGTTAATCAATTAATTGTAACGATAACAACAGCTTTGTTCAATTTCAGCGTCCACCTTTTTATTTAGTTGTTTTTTTTTTACCGTGGCATATGAGGGTATAAAGTCTCGAGCACTATCATATCATGAGACGGAATACATTAGATAGATAGGAGGACTAGTTGCACATCTGTCTTTACCGCTTAGGTAACAAAAAGTGTGTGTGAAAGTCTGTGTGTCATCAAGGGTAAGCTGCAGCTGACATTGAGTAGTAACTTGGTTAAAATATAATAATTAGATAAACGAGTGTCATTTAGTTACACAATAATATAAAAGGTTAACGAAGTTGCTAACTTTAGCTAACTTACTAGTAACCATTACGTCAGATATTCCACAGCGCTGTGTATCCGCCATACTTTCCTCGATTTTATTCAAGATTTACGGTACACAATATTGACTCGTCCAGGCACAGTCTATTATTAAGTATTTTAAAACATCGTTCTCTATTACGTGTTAACTATGCCGATGTTTAGACATTCCGCGCAGGTATCGGCCCGTCCACCGCAACAGCGCGTCATCATACGCTCCATTTGTCGCCGTTTGAACCCGCTCTGCATGACAAATGGAACGTGAATGGCGTAAACGGGTCACGGACACCAAAGGCACCCAAGTTGTTGTAGGCAGGTCTTGGAACTATGTTTTGATTTGATTAGGATGGGTTAAATGGATTGTCGATAACGTGGAATCAAAATAGATTCGATGTTAACGACTTCGATGCATGTTGCTTATAACTAGGTACATGTGGTGTAAATATCCGTCTTGGTAGGTGCCACTATATTTACTTTTGCTTCTGTTTAGTGAATATTTTCGACGATGCGATAATTGCTGTATAATTCTGAAGTACGTAGATCAATCTACTTATGTTTCTGTACAGAATTCCATATGGCCATGATTATCACTAAAGGGCCTGTTCACCCTTTGGTTTAGTAATCAATGTAATGCAAATTTTAAAAGTGTAGTCAAGTATTGCATGTTATGGAAGT
This sequence comes from Manduca sexta, assembly GCF_014839805.1. Classification (NCBI taxonomy): domain Eukaryota; kingdom Metazoa; phylum Arthropoda; class Insecta; order Lepidoptera; family Sphingidae; genus Manduca; species Manduca sexta. Next base: position 15,201,318 of record NC_051142.1, read on the forward strand.
TTTATCAAAGTTTATGAGAAAAAAACTTCTTAACTGCTTCCTATGAAAAATTTGAGCTTCGTCAATTTCTGAGTATCTTCAATTCACTGCATACTGTATTTCAACTCGTATTGAATTTAATAATTCGTTTTGCCATTTGAAACTTGATTTCTGTTCCATCTTGCATATTTCATTCATTTATTTAAGTGACTTCTTGTAAAAGAATTTTATATTCATTTTTGAGTCTTTTAACTTGAGATTTATACAATTTCAGTATTTTTCTTGGGTGCCACCTGGGGTCTGCTTGTTCGGCAAGACATTCAATAATTAATGTTCATGGTTAAGGTTTTCGTTTCAAACCCACGAGGATTAGATTCACTCTATACCAACGTGTAACTGAAATCTTGGCGAAAAATAAATTACTACTTGCACCTGTGCATACTCCTCTAGCGATGGCGGCGTTTCGAATTGTGGAATGGTCACTAAATCTACTTCCAATAGGTTGATCTGGAAATCTTTGGGGGAGGCCCATGTTCAGCAATGGACATCCTACAGTTGATGATTATGATAATGAACTAGATCTGGGTGCAGAACTGAAACATTACAAACGCATAATTACATGTAAACACACACACACACACACACACACACAATAATAATAATAATATCAGCTCTGTATTATATACTTGCGCACTGCTGAGCACGAGCCTCCTCTACTACTGAGAGGGATTAGACCTTAGTCCACCACGCTGACCTAGTGCGGATTGGCAGACTTCACACACCTTCGAAATTCCTATAGAGAACTTCTCAGATGTGCAAATTTCCTCATGATGTTTTCCTTCACCGTTAAAGCGAACGATAAATTCACAAAGAATACACACATGATTTTAGAAAAGTCAGAGGTGTGTACCCTTGGGATTTGAACCTGCGGACATTTGTCTAGGCAGTCCGTTCCACACCCAACTAGGCTATCGCTGATGTTCAAGCAAACACACACACAAGTCACAAGGTAATCTCAGAATAGTGTTCGAGACAGATCGAAAAACAAAATATTTATGGAAGTAAAATTTTAAATATTGATAGTAGTATTTCATTCAGACAAGCCTAATGTATTCGTAGAAGAAGCCTGCGATCAGGTGAAGGTTAGTTTTACCCTAGACCTATTCATAACTTACGCGATATTTCAAATCGATTTTAATATTTGAAGCGCAAGCGGATTGAATTTGCAATACGCTCCAGAATTTCTCTGACGGGTGGCTTGTCACTACGTAATATCTATGATCGATTTTAAAATGTAGGACATGTAACATCCCGTCTTATTGACACAGAAACTGTTGGAAATGAAATCCATAAATTGATGACAGATGATAAGAAATTTATTATTATATTAAAATGTCTCACTTTTTAGACACAAGACCTTTATGCGGCTAAATTATTTTTGTATCCTTCGAACTTAGTAATTGCGATACTTATTTTTTGGTTGCTACAATACCAACTTTTTTCTTGCTTGTTAAACTTAAATAAATTTTTTGTAAAATTTTTAAATGTTATAAACTATGTTATCTCCTTTTAGATTTAATTCGGTACTAAACATAAACGCATATCGAATTACAACCAAACTTCAACATAAATACCATTACAAGTTTCAAGGCAAAACTTTACAGACGTATGTCTGCAAAATTTTCACTTCACTTGCATGTTTTTCCGTCAGCATGCAAACATGCATAAGTGAAAGTCCATGGAGCGTGAAACACTTTAATATTTGACTCGCCGTCGATAAGTCTTCGCATATTTATGAGGCAACTTTACACGGAATATTTTAGGTAAAAATCATTGACGTCATCAATTGCAAATTGTGCTTGTAAAGGTTTATTTTAAAACTCAAATATATTAGAAAGGTGTAAATACGAGATGCACAATGAAACGCGGTATAGAATGGACTGTTTTATTTATGTAACATGCCGGTAGTATTGAAAATATTATTTTACAAGTACCTACAAACACTACATATAATGAGCTATAGATAACATACATTACAATTTCCTCCTCTAAGATAAATAGCACACAAGCATTTTGCGTACAAGCACAATTAAATTAATGCTATTGAGAGAGTTGTATTACGAACAGGAATGAGAATTAATATTGTGGCCTAAGCATACTGATGTAATAAGAGACTTAAACCGGGAGAATACTACCACACAAATTATTGTATTCATATTTAGTTTGCATACTCATGGCAAATATCTTACTAAATGTCACGATTAGTCCTAATCGGACGGGGACGTAAATTGTATGTCTTGACTCTAGGTGGGGAACGCTCATGAGTGGCAGGTATGCTTTGGGCATTGCTTCCAGCAGGCTCAGCTTCTTTTGTTTCACTCTCAGCTGGAGTTGAGTTGCTGGTGTCCTCCAAATTATCAATCTCCGGCTTCGCCATTGAACTATTATCATTTTCGATGGGACCAGGTAGGGAGAACCTATTACTCTTGCGTAAAGGGAGTATTTGGTCAATATGTTTAGTACTTATAGTATCACCTGTTTGTATTTTGTATGTAACCGCTCCCGTGCGCTCGACTACAATTCCAGGCTGCCATTTACTAGTGTTGCTTTTACTGTAATTCCTGACCAGTACATTGTCCCCCTCGACAACCTGTCTTTCTGCACTAGTTTTAGCCAATCTGACTTGTGTCTTTTGAGCCTCCTCAACGTGGTCGGCGGTACAACCTCGTAATAAATCAAAACGTGTTCGAAGAGTGCGGCCGAACATAGCGACGGCCGGTTCTCGTTTAGTAATTGTATGCTCAGTGTTTCGGTACTGTAGTAAAAATTTACACAACGCTCTTTCAGTGTCCTCCCCTTCCAAAGCTGCTTTCTTAAGGACCTTCTTAACATTTTTCACAGCATTCTCTGCAGCTCCGTTGCTGGAAGGATGATAAGGCGCCGTGAGGATATGTTTTACACCATTTCTCTGTAGAAATTTTTCAAATAGCTCAGACGTAAATGGTGGGCCGCCATCCGTGACGATTTGCTTAGGTATACCAAATCTAGCGAAACATTTTCTTAATTCAGAAATAACACGAACAGCTGTAGTCCCACTTGCCATAAGAAAAACTTCAAGCCACTTAGAATGAGCGTCTATGATTAACAGGTAATATTTTCCATCGTGGTGTAAAAAATCGGCATGAAGTCTAGACCACGGACTGGTCGGCCAAACATAAGGTACCGGTGCAGCTGCCGGTGGAGCATCGAGTACACTGGTACAGGGAATGCAAGCGCGCGCTCTCGCCTCGATATCTGCGTCAATGTTCGGCCACCACACGTAGTTGCGCGCTATTTGTTTCATGCGCACTACACCCACGTGTCCAGCATGTAGCTCATCCAAGATTTGTGAACGCAGTGTTCTTGGAATAACGATCCTGTACCCCCAAACAATGCATCCGTGATCCAGATGTAGACTATCTTTTCTATTAAAGTACGGCTTTTCATTTTCAATTTCACTGTTTTCTGGCCAACCGCTCATTATATATCCAAAGATTTTGCATAATATAACGTCTTTTCGTAGTTCTTTAGCGATGTCTCGATGGCTTAATGGAAATGAATCTTCAACGAAGTGTAGAAACGCAGCGTCATCGGAATGCGAATCATGACGCTTATTTTGTAATGGTAGCCGCGAGAGTGCGTCTGCATTACTGTTACGTTCTGTCGCTACGAATTTAATGTCAAAATCATATGCGGCTAGCCTAACTGCATAACGCTGTAAGCGACTGGCTGCAGTCTGCGGTATTCCTTTTTTTGGTCCGAATATGTAACTGAGCGCCATGTGATCTGTTTTAAGAGTAAAATGACGGCCGTACAAATATTGATGGTGACGCGTCACACCGTACACAATCGCCAGCGCCTCCTTGTCGATTTGACTGTAGCGACGCTCAGCCTCATTAAGAGTACGTGACGCACAACACACGATGCGTTCGGTGTTGTCCGAATATAGCTGCGAAAGCACGGCGCCTAGACCGTACGAGCTACTGTCTACAGCTAAGACAAGTGGAAGCGATGGGTCATAATGCGCCAACACCGGCTCTCGAGATAATACATCTTTAATGGCATGAAAGGCTTCGTCACATGCGCAGGTCCACTTCCAGTGCATTCCCTTTTTCAGAAGTGAGTATAAAGGTTGCAGAATCGAACTCATGTTCGGAATAAAACGCGCATAATAATTTATAAGGCCCAGGGCGGCCCGCAGTTGGGATACGTCCTGTGGCACAGGTGCATTAACTATGGCATCTATTTTATTGCTATCAGTATGCAAACCATGTTTATTGATTTTATAGCCTAGATAACAGACTTCGTCTTTAAAGAATTCACATTTCTCAAATTTAATTGTTAAACCTGCACGTTGAAGACGTGATAATACAGTTTTTAAATTGGATAAATGCGATGATTTGTTAAGCCCAGTTACGCATATATCATCTTGAAATGCTACAACCCCGTTGCAATTCAAACCGCTCAAAGTCTCTTCAATTAATTTTTGAAACATTTCTGGCAGGCATTTCAAACCGAATGGGGCCCTACGATAAACAAAAGTACCCACATGAGTGGTTATTGCAGTCAGCGGTTGTGAGCTTTCATCAAGGATACATTGAAGATAAGCATGCTTAAGGTCTAACTTAGAATACTGCTGACCCCCGCTTAGTGCTGCGAACAATTGCTCGATGCGTGGCAGCGGGTAGTGAAAGTCCTTTAAAACTCTATTTATTGTGATTTTATAATCGCCACATATTCTTATGGTCCCGTCGCGCTTGATAACCGGTACTATCGGCGTCCCATAGTCCGAACGTTCGACTTTATAAATCACCTGATCGCGCTGCAAACGCTCCAACTCATGTTCGACAGCGGAGTGTAATGCAAGAGGTAGCGGGCGGGCTTTGCAAAATATCGGCGTTTCGTCTTTTAAATATAATTTAATTTTAGTAGTACAACTACCTAAGCCGTCTTTAAACACCTCCGGAAATTCTGACTTAAGTTGTGAAATCATAGCGTCGTCCTGCGCGGACAAATGATGTAAGCGAATTAAAGTAAGGTTTAATTTACGAAGCCAGCGGCGACCGAGTAACGGTGGTCCTCCGTTATCTATGACATAAAGCGGTAATGATGTAGCTGTGACGTCACCGCAGCGGACATTTACATTCACATAGCCTAGCGGGATGATCGCGTCGCCCGTATACGAATGGAACTTATTATCGTCTTTATTAATAGATAAATTAGACAGATAATTATCGTAAAATGACTTATTGACGGCCGATATCTTGCTACCCGTGTCTATTTCAAACATTACTTTCTTGTTGTTTACTAGCAATTCGTAATAATATGGGCTATCTTTACAATGTTTTTTAACGGAAATAACGTTATACAAGTCGTCACTTGAATCACTTCCTGAATCGGAATTTTTTATAATGCAATTTTGGTACCTGGACTTTCTGACTTCCTTGTCACTTTTGGTACACATCACTGATAGGTGCCCTTTACCACTGCACTTATCACACACATATGATTTATATTTACACTTGTTCGGCGCGTGAGCTCCTTTCCCGCAGCGCCAACAGGTGCGTCGGGTCAGCTGTTGCCCGGCCACTAACCGATGCATCGGCGCGGCCAGCGCAGCCGGCGTGAGTCCAGCGAGCGAGCCGCTTGCCTCCGGCGCGCCACCGGCCGCGGCCTCCACCGCATGCCGCTCGGCCGCCTCCAGCGCAAGCGCCAACTCCACCGCTTTCTTGTAATCCAACGACGGCTCAGCGAACAATCTCGAGCGCATTTCTTCGCTTCGGAGTCCAGACACGAACTGATCACGAATATTCACCTCCAGCGTAGCTTTGAAGTTACAATGAGTGGCAAGGTGTTTGAGGCTCTGCAGAAATGCGCCAATCGATTCGCCCTCTACTTGACGTCGTTGGCGAAAGGTGTGCCTCTCCGCTATTTCCGATCGCTTGGGTTCCAGATGGCCAGCCACTAACTCGATCAATTGTTCGAACGTTTTATCTTCGGGAAAATCAGGCGCGCACAAGTCGCACATAAGTTGATAAGTCTGTGCGCCGACATGCGTTAACAACGTGGCCACGTGTAACTCGGTTTTAATATCATTTAACAAAATGAACTGCTTCACCAACCTAACGTACGCGGACCAGTTTTTGTTTTCGTCGAAGCAAAATTCAGACAATTTACCGTATGGCATTTTGTTTAAATCCAAAAAATCGTCGCCAATGTAAATACGAGATGCACAATGAAACGCGGTATAGAATGGACTGTTTTATTTATGTAACATGCCGGTAGTATTGAAAATATTATTTTACAAGTACCTACAAACACTACATATAATGAGCTATAGATAACATACATTACAAAAGGAAGGAAGAAAAATGTTATTAGTCACTGACACAACTAACATAGAATTATTGAAAAAACAAAAAGCAAGAAATACACATTAAGACTGAGATATTTTATGACGTGTTTAGTGACATCGAACAAAATAATTTGTTTTATATCAAATAAAACAACATAAACAACAAGATACGCAACAGGTCAAAAATAGACTAAATCATAGTGCATAAAACATTGTTGATATAACTACAACAAAAAACATAAGCCATATACAATTAAGGGCCTATTTCACGCCCGAATATAAACGCCATTCAAAGATTGAAATATACCAATATTTGTTACTAGGAATTCGCACATCGACAAGAAAATGGAAAAGTTTAATTGAAGTACCACGAAATTTATGCCGCGGAATACTATAAATTATCTGATGGAATATTTTATAGCTAATGGTTGATAATTAGCGCTAGTATCCCCCGAGGCAATTCTTGTGCGCTCGGTATTCACACCAAATACACGCCCATGCACGGCGAGATATTTGCCGCGGCCCTAGGCACACAGTTAGTATATAACTCATGATTGTCAACACATGGCCTATGAGGGCTATGAGGACTCGCGAACATTTCCTGGCTTTCTCTGCTCTGCCTATCATAACCTCTTATTCCTTTTTCTTCCCTAACACTTCTCTTAAGGAGGTATCCCTTCCGAACTTTTTTGCAAGCCCCTGCAGTTGCTAAGCCGGGTATTCCAGTATCCCATTCGAAGGTTTCCTCCGGTGTTGATTGCGGGATCTGATTAACAAAAAAAATAGCACTCATAAACGTAATTAAAATATTAAAGCAAGCATGGAGACACAATCACAGGTATATAACCGACTACTATACGTATGTTTTAGGTCTATGTTAGATAAATTTGGTCTTCGACTTAAAAATCGGAACCAGGCCCCCAATAATCACCGAGAACAGACTTCTTAAACAACATTATAACTAGATGAATGATGCAAAAACTACACGTAAAACAAACCTTACTGCAAACATCTAAAGCGCATTAGCTTCCAACCATCTTGTTACATCAGAACTCCATTACAAGTCATCTAGAATTTCTTTGCGTAAACGAAATGTACGAGAAATGTACGTAGTCCAATGAAATTAATAGAGACAAAAGTTTGTAAGGAACAAATTCAGGGCAGCGTTCTCTCCACACAGCAAGTTTTATCTGCTGTAAACTACCGAGATTAAGTTTCGTGAAGTTCGTCCGAGTATTGCCAGCGTGAGGATGTGGAATTTGTGAATGTAGCAACACTGTAAGGAATTCTTGGAAGTAGCTTACTAAAATCTCAAGCTTACACAAGGTAGTTTTACTGCTAGCTGCCGCTAAGTAGCAAAGTCTAAGTAATTTTGTGTTCTATCAAAATGACCGTTCGGCAGTTTTGGCAATAAAAACTTTGGATTTGTAACAGTATCTAGTTTTAATCCCATCATTAACTACCGACTAAATAATGTCCAACGCATAACATATAAAAATATTTCAAGGGCAACACTATAAAAAAATAAGAATATTTTTTTTTACATTTACAAGGTTTCCACTGGTCTACGGTGAATCGGTTCAAATTTGTTTCAAGCTAACCTTATGGAATAAAAAAGGAATTCCAGGAACCCGTTCCCAGTCCCGCGCAACACCGGCGGCGAGTGCCGCGGGAGCGAATGGGATGGCCCCAATTTCGCGTCGCAAGTTCCACTGAATTCGTTTCATGTGTGTTTTGCTCGAATATGAATAAAACGTTACACACGCTTTGCGAATGAGTCGCAAATAGTTTATTACCTACGTTTTTGTGATGTTAAGTTGCCTTTGTTGATGGAATTACATTTTAATATTGTTGTCGAAAACTTTTTAATGGGCAGTGTGTTTTTGTTTTGGAATTTATGCGAAAATCCTCTTTTGAAATGCTTCTGATAAGAATGTGTGAATTCTGATATTCATACATGTACAGACTACAGATGACGTTGGCAAATTGTAAGCTTCAACGTTTTTAAGAAATTGTATGGATTTTGGTTGCGTGTCAGCAACACGCAATTATAATTCTTAAAGATTTAACAGTTGCGTATCAGCTTTATTCCATTCAATATAAATTCAAAATGACTGGCAAATTTGCTGGTGTGTTATATTCGTCCGGATAGCGACCACCGTACACAAGGTGTTAGAAACCGAGATAGTAGTCCACGTGTGTGTCGCGTTCCGGGATCAGCCTGTGTATATCCGATTCCAACAGGCCGGCATAATTGTGTCGATTGCCGAGGGGTTATTATCTCTCGTCAGTCGACATTCTATTGGGCCCCAGTCCATTTACTCTCACTCGGGTCACTTTGTAGTGCACGTGTACGAAAACATAAAAACCCTTGAAAAAAAAAAATTCTACCATTAGCCTTATAGTCCCATATTAAAACTATAATAATAATAATATAAGCCCTGTATTATATACTGGCCCACTGCTGAGCACGGGCCTCCTCTACTACTGAGAGGGATTAGGCCTTATTCCACCACGCTGACCTAGTGCGGATTGGTAGACTTCACACACCTTTGAAATTTCTATAAAGAACTTCTCAGATTTGCAGGTTTCCTCACGATGTTTTCCTTCACCGTTAAAGCGATCGATAAATTTACAAAAAAATAAAACTATGCTAAGGTTTAATGACCTATTTTACTACTCCCTACCACAACGGTTTCGTATCCAAAAGTCCTTCGTCAATAACCCATTACGTAAGCATGTTAACGTCATCTAACCCTGATCTTGTAATGTCCATCCATAATCGTTTACATAGACCGAGCTGACGTTAGCAATACAGCGCTTTAGTTGTTAGTGTAAACAGACCCTAAGCACACACAGTAATTAATAACTATGTAATATGTCGTTAGGGCCCTTTGCTACTATCGTCTAGTTTCAAGTATGCTTACTGACTTAGATATTTTGTTGAGTTGGAAATTCTACTGTCAATGGATGGATTGGTACGTAGTTCAGCTCCGGAGCTGGTAATGCCCTAGGAACCTTTACTCGAATAGTTGTGCTTTTGAAGTTTCACTATGAGTTGGAAATTGATGTAAAGTTAGTCTCTTAGCTGTATACTTTGGCTGTGAAACTTATGATGCTACAGACTTGGCCGTTTGTAGGTTGGCCTAGATGGCAGATAGGATCGTCATAGTGTGCCTTTTGAAGCTATAGAGTCGGGGACTTGTAAGTTGCCCTGGATAGCAGTCAGCTGGATACCAGTCAGAATCCTCAAGGCGTGCGTGCATGATACTTTGACACAAAAACAAGTCCAACAAAGTCTTGTCGAGTTGTATTAGTTACACCTGCCTACCCTTTTCAAGACACGCGTGAACTACATACATAAATCATACACTGACATACTATCTCGAAAACGTATGTAGACCCCATCCAAAAGTTCGCGATAACACAAGCGAGCCCCGAGGACAGCGGCTGAGGCATTGCCCCTCCGGGACCTCTCAAATGGACGGTTATATATCAGCCCGTGACGTCACGACTCTAATGACATTCTCTAGTTGTAGTTGCGTTTTGTCGACGTTTTATTAAGTATTTTTTAAAGTAGGCATGGGAAAATAGGACGCTCGATACATGATAGTAACCACTGCGTTTAGTATGAATATAGAATACTAGATTTTGCTCGCGGCTTCACCCGCGTGAAGGAGTTTTCCGGGATAATTTTTTTCCGACTTACTTGATATGTATCGTTATAATATGACCAAATTACACAAAATCATTATAAATTGTAGCCTATGTGTATTCTGATGTATAACCAATATTACTAAGTTTCATGTAAATCCGTTCAGTAGTTTTTTCGTGGAAGAGGAATGAACATACATACATCCATCCATCCATCCTCACAAACTTTCGCATTTGTAATATTAGTAGGACGGTATGTATTCTACCTTGGCATTGGGTTTGATAGTTAAGAAGCCAGAATATTATTAGTTCCCCAATTCGAAAACACATCTCGGGTTTGGAATTTGTGGCAGATATGGCGACAGTTTTTTCCCTTCCGAAAAATGACTTCTTCTTCAGCCTTTGGAAGTCTACTAATGAACATAGGCTTCTCCATATTTTTTTCAAAACTAACCTGTTAGAAACGACCTGCATATATCGGCTTGCAGACTCAGCAATACATGGATGCCCTACAGGCGTGTAGTGAGTATCTGTCTAAGATAATATAATGAGCTTATGGAGAATTGCCTACCCACAGCCTCACCAAACCGCAAATGTTTGAAAATACCTTAGCAATACAAATAAAGCGCGCCATTAACCTGCCATCAATAATTTCTGTTAATAAACCGCGCGGGAGTTGCCGGGGCGCCGCGGGGTGTGCCGGGGTGTACCGGGGTGTGCCGGGGTGTGGCGGGACGTCACTAAAATACAATGTACGCTGTTTTACGATTTAATTCCATACGTTACACTCGAGCGAGTGTTTAAGCCGCTTAATGTAGCTTCTGGAGGTACGTTTATAGTTTTACAACACCTACGTGGGCGGGCTATTGATGCACTGATATGTTGGTTTACAGAAAAGCATTATTTTAGTGTACGATTCTTAAGTGATTAGCCTCTGAATTTATTTTAGTCTTCACTTTTCTTTGGTACTACTGACTATGTCATGTAAAAATTCAGCAGTGTTCGTAAGCTCAAATCAGATAATATTAAAATATCTATTTAATATTATCTGATTTGAGGTTACGGATCGTTTTCCACATCAATGATGCTCTCGTATACATTAATCAAGAAAAAATATGCGTTATGTATATTTTTTGCTATCTAACGCGTTCACGATCAAAGCGTGTACTAACTTTAGTCAAATCGAAAATATTAGTTACAATACGATATTTACATGCACGCACGCACGTACGTAAGCACGCACATCACGCATTTATCCCCGAAGAGGTATACAGACGCACCTACTTTTCGCCAAGTGTGATCCGTCCCATGAAGTGATAGGATGCGAGCCTATCGCCATATCGTGCAATAATTCCAGAATCCAGGCTGATACTGAAAAACCCAAATATAACTTGTCCCACCTGGGAATCTAACCTAGGAGCTCAGAGTGCTGCCGTTTCGCGCGTGCAGTACAACTACGCCACCGAGGCAGTCTGTACAATCTATATATATAAAAATGAATTGCTGTTCGTTAGTCTCGCTAAAACTCGAGAACGGCTGAACGGATTTATCTTATCTTTGGTCTTGAATTATTCGTGGAGGTCTAGGGAAGGTTTAAAAGGTGAGAAAAATTCGAAAAATTGCCGGGAAAATCCTCAAAACAGCATTTTTCTATTTCCCATACAAACGTTTTCTAAATAAAATGGAGAGTCAATTTGTAATTTATTACCGCTGCATAAAGTTCAAATTCGCGTGCGCGTTGGAGGATCTAATATCGCGTTCTGAAACTCAACAAAAGTGAAAGTGAATCGCGAACGCGACAAAATTGCATAGTCTCAAAATACATAGTACATAAATAGTGGTCGGCTTCGAGAAACTCAATTTTAGCTAACTTCAGTTGTTAATATAATATATAACTCAAAGGTCACTGACAGTGATATATCAAGGAACAGCCCAAACCATTGGACGGATCGGGCTAAGACTTTACATGCATAAAGCTACTATGACGTAGGCATCCCCTAAGAAAGGATTTTGATAAATTCTACCCTTAAGGGGATAAAATAGGGGATGAAAGTTTGTATAAATGTTCTTAGATTTTCGACTGATTGAACTGAAATTATAGATTGGGGATAAAATTAGTTTGAACCTATAAGTACCGGGAAAATATGTAGCAAGACTTTTATCAAACAGTGGAATTTTATCCTGGAAAACACCTTCACGCGGGCGAAGCCGCGAGCAAAAGCTAGTATTAAATAAAAATCATATCGAACAAGTTAGGTCGTGAGTGGTGAGTTTTAACACGCGGAACCGTCTTACGTAAAACGTACTAGTTATAAAATACAAGCGAAATAAGGAAGTTCATGTATTTTTATTACATAATTGTTTAATTTATAATTTATTTCCTGGCACGGTCTTCAATTAGGAGAAATAAAATGGAATGGTTTGTGGTTAATAGTTCAATTTGAGCCCTAAATGGATCATTTGCATCGCTAATAATAAATATACAAAGGACTGTCGTGTTATGATTTTTTTAAATATATTAGTATGTTTTTATAAGTCTACTTGCAGCAATAAATTAAACATAATATTATGATATCTTCCCTTGTGATAAATCTATGTACATAGTAGAAACTGTAAACAGTGCAATATTTAACTCATAGAAATGAATAAGCCTCAAAAACATTAAGCAGTATAGTTATAGAACTCTGATACGCCATGCTCTACATTATGCAGCAACTAAACTAGCAAGCATAAGTATTATGAGTCAATACAGTCTCATAATACACTAATTATCGAATAATAATATTATGAAGCATTATCTTACATCAATTTTCTACAATTATGAACCTTACCCCTCTGTACATAAGATCTATAAACAAGAAAACTCGCCTCGCTGCCCCTATTTGTAAGGCTAATACATTAATAACGGCTAATGTGAACCATGAATATGAGAGAAAAAAACAATATTACCCGTGAACAGAAAGTTTTAATTACTTCGAGTTTGTATGAACAGTAGGCATTATGAGGCCTGGTTCACCTGCTCCAGGGCCGGATAAGGACAACAATGGACGCTGGCCCCCATTGCATAGTAACTAATAGCTTGAGTTTGATATTGTTTGCTATGGAACGTAGTAATTATATGTGACCAATTTTTTAAAATGATACATGATACAAATAAAGTAGTATAGGTAAGTACTTGTTAAATTATTAAAATTTTAAATAGATTAAGACTTCGCTCAATACTACTTACTTTACACCGAATTAAGGCACCGCTTCGAGCAAATGGTCTTGAGTATTTTTTTTTTTTTTTCGCGGGGAAATCACTTTAAGATCCCGCATTAGTCCAAGGAACCAAGGCGGGTATGTCGGGGTTGCCAGCACGCTATGCACGTCGGCGTACCGAATAAAACCCCGCGGTATCCATCATCGACGCATTAGAGGCGGCTCCGGGGTACCATAAGGCATTACCTCAGATCTCTACCGGAACAACCTCTGCGGTGTACTGTGCAAACAGTCCGTCGGTACATTGAACCCGGCTAGCGTTTACAACAGCGGCGAGGATTAGCGCACTAATTCATCCCATTTCAGGACCGACTTACAGGCTCGAATGTATGTCCAATGCCCTGATGGGATCCCCATTAGTCGCCTTGTACGACAGGCAGGGGTTAACCGTGGCGATATTCTTTCAGGCCCTCGTCCACAGGGCTGTGGCGCCGGGTCAGATGTCATCACCTCGGCGCCTCCTTCTGCTTAGTTGGCGGCGGACGGGATCCGTTCGCTCTCGATCTGACATGACACGCTCGCAGAAGAAGACCATCGCCTTCCATGATCTCCTACTGTCAACCATGGTGGCAACCAAAGTCGGCAGCGAGAGGTCTCCCCCGACGACTAAGCAGAGAGCACTGCGTTCTTCATCCCAGGCTGGACATTCTGCAAGTGTGTGCTGAGCCGTATCCTCGCGACAGTTACCACAATGATGGTACACGGCAGTCTCTTCCTTCCCAATCCGACACAGGTATGAACCAAAACAGCCGTGATCAGATAGCACCTGTGTCAGGCGGAATGTAGGTGCACCGTGACGCCTATCAATCCACTGGGCGAGGACTGGGCGCACTGCAGCAACGGTTCTCGTTCCTGCGCTTGGGCTCACCAGCCTGGGGCCTTGAGTATTTAACTAAATTCAGATAGACAGCTTCTGAAACTACATAAAATAGGATTAGGTTCCAATTTCCTGATTGAAGGGCGTTAACTGTTCCTGTGAAATGATCTGAGGAGAATACTAAAAATTGACATACTTTAGACGAAAACTACTTCTGGTTTATATGCGTTGAGTCATCTACCCGCTTTAACAAATGGACATTAGACACCTTTATATTATGCAGTAAGATGAAGGTAGGCGAAAATAGTTATATTTATATTATATTTCGATTACTATAGCAACATTAATTTAGAATTACATAAAAACCCTAATTATTTCATCCATAGATGCAGTACCTGTCGTCAGTCAACATTTAGACACCACTACCCCTTACTTAAGAGTAGTGACATCCCTTTACCCGTATAAAAAAAACATAATAATCTAAACATTTTGATCCCCACCAAATCAACTAAATACAGCCCTGACTCATTCTCTTAAGCGACACGACGAAATTTAACCCCAATGAATTATAAAATAAGGGCTTAATAAACCCTGGCGGTGTGTGGTAAACGCCCTCTGCAGGTAGTTTATGTCCCGATGCCAAACGACTTCACCGACAATGTAAATACTGTAGTAGGCTATTAATAATGTGAAGTTTTCTGTGCGCGAGTTTGGGCTATTCATATATTTTGCACCTTTAGAATTACAATGACGCAAGTGCAAAAAAACATTAAATATCTATGTCTTTATAATCCATAACATTTCAATAGCGACAAACTATCGATGCAACATCGACTTTCGCGTAATTACCGAAATTAATTGTTGTTTGCACTTGCGTCATTGTTATTCTAAAAATGCGATTCATATTAATAAGATGAATCACATCCGAATAAAACAAAGTCCCCTTCTGTATGTTATCGAATTTATAAAATTGTACTGAACGGATTTTTATGAAATTTGGTATGGAGATAATTTAATACCCGGGAAAATATATAGCGGGACTTTAATCAGCCAAAATCATCAAAAGCTAGTATATATTATAATATAGGTAACATTGAAGTCTAAAAACGACTCGCTTATCTCGAGATGTAAACTTGCCCTATCCCTATCTAGGATATAGTCTACTAGGTTTCCAAATTTCATTTATATCCGTTCACATTTTCCTTTCACTTCAAGCAAACAACCAACCATTTCACACACCGCATTTATAATATTGGTACAATAAAAATAATATTATTTATTTTCTCAATAATTCCCACAATATAACAAACCTACCAACCCTTTTCACGGTCTATCTACTATCACATTATGATATCACGTAATTTTTTCGCAGACGGATTCGAGGAGCACGTACAGCCGTCACGTACATGTTTATTGATAACATAATATGTAACATTCTGGTATTATCAATCTATGATGATGCGAGTAGTAGGAGCATAGTCATATAATACAAGGTCATTATAACGTAACGTTACTAAATAAATCCACATAACCTAACTTTAGTGGAGGATAACATAATATGTAACATTCTGGTATTATCAGTCTATGACGATACCAGTAGTAGGAGCATAACCATATAATACAAGGTCATTTTGATATTGCGTTACTAATAAATCCACATAACCTAATTTTAGTCGAGTTTTTTCGCTGCCTATCCTTCCAGGCTATAACTTTATGCACATAAAAGAAGCTTTATACTAAGAATCAGATTTTCATTAATCAAGATTCGAACAAAAGCAAAACTATAAAAAATACGCTCTAAAAACGTCGATAGTAGCGTTTTAACATATTTCAAGATAAAACAGCGCTCTGGTACTATCTGCAGCGTGGACTTTGACAAATGCCCGCCATAATTTTAAACACCGGCCGCCAGTGAGAGACTTGACGCTGCTGGCGGGTTAAGGAGATTTAAAACGTTTGTGATGGTTAGTTCTGCGTGGATTTCAAACGTAGGGATTCTTATATTGTACTTATAAGAATACCTTCATTTGAATCGTCGTATAAAGTTCTTAATACTGTCGATGCCAAGCTTGAACTGACAACTCAGGTAATATACATTCCAGTCTATCCCCACAGCCATGCCCACTTTGTAAGCAACAGGAAAGAAGTTTAGGACATTAATACTCAAAAAGAATCCAATCCAATCAGGTATTTATATTAGAGACTTTCCCGCCCTCACACCCACCACTACAACTCCTGTAAGCCAGGATCAGCTGTGGCACGCATTTTATGACACTGAGCAGTGAAGCTCGGCGAGTCTCAGGGAAAATTAATATGTTATTATCCCGCAACGAAATGAATCAAATAGAAAGATAGGGAGGAGTTGGAAATATTAATTGTCCACTTCCCTCCAGGGCATTTGTATTATAAAGATTTATTATGTTTGCGCAAATTGGGACATCAAAATTAAAATAGTTTTCGGATTTTATCAGATCGTATTTAAATTTTATCCCGACGTGTCTAAGATTTTGCAGTGTTCATGGTCACGGGACGGACTGAGGTTGTTCAAAAAATCATAGTTACAATATCTACCTACATTTTACACTTATACATTACGATTACTTATATATACGATTCTTGCCAGCAAAAATTGCTCTATCTAAATGAGGCTAAATGCTAAAATTATAGTATCAAATTAGCTCCTTCTTCGCCTTAAATGTAACACCGGCCGCCAATCCTAACGCCACGAAGTCATATCATAAATGTATAGGTAAACCGGCAGGTTATAGTTAATATGATATATATTATAAACGATGTGAAACGCAAGTGCATTGTATAAATGAGATTAAAATATTTACATAAATAAAAATACACAAATAATACAACCCGCTCGTTTTATACTAGAGCTTTGTAATACGCAGGCGCAAACACATATGTTGAACACATACTAAAAAAAGAATAAAAGAATGCCAAATGTATATAGGCTGTTCCTTTTTCAAATATCGTGACTCATTATCGTTTCATCGAGTTTCAAATCACAACGATTCCAAGAAGTTTGACTTCAAAAACCTCTATAACCCAGAAATCTGATCCAAGACATCGTAATTCGCCAACACTGTTACTAGAGTGTTTACTCTTATGTGAGAATAAGTATTGCTTAGCGTATTAGCTTAATTTTCTGTACCCATATCCTTAATGGGCCTTCGAACTCATTTGGCAAGCGCCTAAAAGCTGTTTCATGCTTCGACGAACATTTTAGGTAGTGGGTTATGTAATCTTACATAGTCAGTTTAGCCTTTCACCTTCCAGTCTAGTTGGATAGTGCACTGTACCAAGCTTGTTTATTTTGCGGAAGTAATGTATGAAGCGAAGTAGACGGAATTAATGTCTTTGCTAGAACTTGCAGGCTACTTATATTTGAGCGGCTATAGCCTAGTTGGGTGTGGAACGGACTGCTAAGACGAATGTCCGCAGGTTCAAATCCCAAGGGCACACACCTCTGACTTTTCTAAAATCATGTGTGTATTCTTTGTGAATTTATCGTTCGCTTTAACGGTGAAGGAAAACATCGTGAGGAAACCTGCACATCTGAGAAGTTCTCTATAGGAATTTCGAAGGTGTGTGAAGTCTACCAATCCGCACTAGGCCAGCGTGGTGGACTAAGGCCTAATCCCTCTCAGTAGTAGAGGAGGCCCATGCTTAGCAGTGGGCAAGTATATAATACAGGGCTGATATTATTATATTTGTAAAATTATACGAAAATTTATTTATTTATTTATTAACACTTTGTACACATGGTATACAGGCGGACTTAATGCCATGGGCATTCTCTCCCAGTCAACCTTGGGGTGGTGTAGAGAAGACGGAGGTAGGTGTATAATAAAAGAAGTGAAAAACAAATAAGAAGAGAAATAGTAAACAAATGTAATTAAAACATACTCGTATATATAAATATATAGATATATATAAAAATAAAAAAAAATACATATATATACATATATAAAAATATATAAATACACTAATAAGTCAATTAGAGGAATCTGCTACTTCTGCCAGCAACAATCGACGAACTCTCATTTTAAAAGCCAGCCGTGTTGAGGACGACCTGATTTCGAGCGGGAGTGCGTTCCAAAGAAGGATAGATTGGATAGCGAAGGAAGAGTGAACAAAATCAGAACTGTGCGAAGGACACTTCAGGAGAAGATTGGTAGACGAACGCAAATTCCTATCATGCCCATCGCAAAGGTAACTAAAATTGGAAGATAGATAAGTAGGAGGTATAGGAGACCTAAGGAGAGAATAGAGAGTAAGCGCGCGTAACGAGCGGCGCTGGCGGATGGGGAGCCAATTTAACTGCGAACGGAAAGAAGAAATGTGATCGTACTTGCGGAGATTAAAAACGAATCGAATGCAGTTATTAAGAAGGCGGTCGAGTTTATTGAGCAGGTCTGCATTCAGATCAAAATAGCATACATCGCCATAGTCGATTATTGGGAGGATTAAGGTTTGCACAAGCATAGTCTTGGTCTTGGATGGCAAGAGATTCTTCAGACGATAAAGAGAACGAAGTGTGCCGATAACTCTCTGACTAACAGAGGTAACGTGGGACCGCCAGCTCAGGGTGGCATCAATGTGTAGTCCGAGGTCCTTCACACTGGAGCACCAAGGAATGATGGTACCATCAAATTGAATAGCAGGAATAAGCGAGAAGTCTAATCTCCCGATCATTCTAGGGCTGCCTATTATTATAGCCTGACATTTCGTGGGATTCACAGAAAGACCGAAACTATCTGACCAACTTTTGATAAATGCCAGGTCCTCGTTCACCCTCATTATAGCAGCAGACACACAATCAACGCCAGCCTGCGAATATAACTGCAAGTCATCAGCATACAGATGATACGAACAATGAAGGTTTTGAGTTAAGAGATTAATGAATATAGAAAATAGCAATGGGGAAAGTATACCGCCTTGAGGGACTCCAGCGTCGATGTTGCACCAATTTGACGAGGAGTCATTTAAACGCACCGACTGCTGGCGTCCCTGAAGATAGGATGAGATCCAACCCAGTGCACCGGGAGAGAACAGAAGATGGGAGAGAATTGCTAGGAGGATGTCGTAACTAACGGTATTGAAGGCATTAGAAAAATCAACCAAAGCCAGTACAGTGACTTTGCCGTTCTCCATGCCCGCTCTAATATCGCCAGTCACTTTGAGGAGCGCGGTAACGGTGCTGTGGCCAGGCCTAAAGCCAGATTGAAGTGGGCACAGCAAGTTATTTAAGTGCACAAATCTAGTTAATTGCTTGTGCGCACAAGCCTCTAGCACCTTGGAGAGGAAAGGGAGAATTGATATAGGACGGAAGTGATTCACGAGGGAGGGATTAGGGATTTTGGGAAGAGGAATAACAATTGCTTTCCGCCATAGGGACGGGAAGACACCAGTACTAAGGGAAAAGTTGATAATATGTGAGATGGAATGGAGAAGATGATCGAGGATCGCGATTATCATGCGACGGCAAATGTTGTCATATCCAGTCGCATTAGATTTAATCGCAAGGATTACTTTCTTGATCTCACCCGGTGGAACCGGAGAAAACTGAAAAGGATCAACAGAAGGGATCGGAAGACCAGCTATGAAATCCAAGGTACGACGCTTGATTTGGTGATCTATCAGAGAAGTAGTGGAGAAATGAAGATTAATATCATCCAATCCAATGATCGCACCATGGAAATCGAAGTTTTGCCCTTGCCAATACCCAAAGTCCCGAGAAACTTCCAGATACTGGCTGGGGATGATGATGAGATATTATTAAGAATATGACGGCGTTTAGCGTTACGTACCATCTGATTGCACCGATTCCTTGCAGCCTTAAAAAGGCACCAGTTTGCCTCTGAACGATCCCTTTTATATTTGCGAAAAATACGGTCCCTTCGTCTCATCGCCATCCGAACTCCAGGTGTCATCCACGGCGCAGCAGGGCGCTTCAATTTAATTTTCTTAATAGGGGCGTGAATATCAAAAAGTGATCGAATATTTGTGTTAAAATGTCTACTTTTTCATCAACCGAGTTGGCTTTGAACATATCGTCCCAGTTTAAATTTTCAGCGTCCCTATCAAGTTTGACCCTATCCATTTGACCAAAACAGCGAATGCGCACTACCTTAGAGGGAAGTTTGGGGGGCTTTAGGGAATAACAAATGTAGATGAGGTCGTGGCGAGAGAATCCAGGGGCAGGAAATTGACCATGGCAGGAAGCAAGGGAGGGAACAGAGGTAAGGATAATGTCGAGCCAAGTATCATGGCCATCGATGTTATGGTGAGTGGCTTGCAGAGGTAATACATGAAGGCCGACAGATTCAAAGATAGAAAGGAGTTTGCAGGACCGGGAGGATTGGAGGGCCAGGAGATCGGTATTAAAATCGCCCATGACGATGTGATGTGCATATTGTGATCCTAAAGATTCCAGGACTGTTTCCAGACTGGAGAAATAGTCAAGGGAAGGGGGACAGTAGACTACACCGAGTAAGGACTTCACTCCCTTGACCCAAACCTCGAGAAAAAGATATTCCACCGAAGCAGAATCCAGACCAGAAGAAGAGGCGATAATGCTATATTAAAAAAAAAAAAAAAAAAAAATTATTTGTATTAAAAAGAGACAAATGTTACAAAATTCAATTGGTGTACAAATGTTACAGAGTAGTTAATTGCATATATTTAAAATCACTACGGAGATAAATAGCAACACCACCGCCCCTCCTATCAAGTCGGTCGTTCCTAATTAGGACAAACCCAGGTAGAGGGTACAAAGCTGAAAGAAGATGAGGTTTGGTGAGAAGGAAAATGTTACACCAAATTGCTTCTATAGCGTAGTTGTATTGTGTACGCACTAAAACCGCTGTTACGATGTACCGGGTTTGAATTCTTTAAATTTGTGTAAATATCTGAAAGTATACGAAAATGTTATACCAAATTGCTTCAATGGCGTAGTTGTATTACATGCGCGGTACTACCACTGATCTGAGGTCCAGGATTCGAATCCCGGTTAAAGTGATATTTGCGTTTTTCCTACTAACAGATTGAAGTCTGGAATTTGTGCCCGATATGGTGATAATCTCGCCCTCTATCATATGATGGGACGGAACATACTTGCCGAAAAGAGGGTGCCCTGGTTGCACCTTTGCCTAGTCCTTCGGGGAGAAGCGTGATGTGTGTTTGTTTTTTAAGTAAAACTAGATCTGAACACCTAAAAGATGTAGATAAAAAATATATATATTATAATAATAGTAGTTACCAAACTAAATGACAACAGCATTGTAGGCAAAAGCGTAAATTCTTTATTTATAAACGTTGCCTTTCTAGTAACAATACGATATAACACACAATTGATATCGTTTACCACTATTGTAAAAATCATAAAATGCAATTTTTAAACTCTTCTCTCAAACATATATCTGCATCACGCATTCCTTTATTATTCAACAATGGTAATAACTTACATGTAAAACTCGTTAATCGACTTTTTATATAAAAAACACGCGACAAAATCCAGTTAAAAATGAATCCGACGAACACAATGGGAGGTGAGAGTCAATAATTAAAATGGCTGTTCGCGGGCGTTCTCATTAATTAAGAAGAATGTTCGACGGATTGGTTCGAGTTTCGACGAACATCTCTATTCTGGTGACAGAGAGACACCTTTACAATATAAAACGGGAAAAAATAATATTATTGAGATGATGACAGTGTAACATATAGTACATACAATTAAATATATAACATACAAGCCTTTAAAGAAGAATAGAGGAGTGCTACGCACTACTTTGTAATTTAAAGTACTGGATTATTAGTGTTGCTACTATTAATGGGCAGTCGTATTGCTTACCATCAGGAGAGCGACAAGCTCATCTTATCATACGACTAAAACAAAAAAGACAGGACATTAAAATTTATTTAAATACTGGTTATTATGAAAGAAAAATCCCCATTACTGTCCCATTGTTTAAAGAGAGTTTTAACATGGTAACTTTTTCATATTTTTTAAAAATATTTTTAGAAATTACTTCAATTCATTTGGCAGACATTATTTTCGGGGTTTATTGGATTTAATAAAATAAGAGGCTTGTTGTTTAAATTGTTTATATTACTGGGCAAAAATCTATTAATGCACAAAAAATATATATATTTTACTACTGTTTAAAAACTGTCTTGGTGGTCACGATCAGATGAGTGACTCGCACGCCTTACTGCCGCACTCAAGATACATCACTAAATTTAAATCATTATAAGCCATTTATTTTAATTCGTTTATAATAAGCTCAAAAAGGTCAGTCATTTAAAAAAAATCGTGAGCCAGGTTTTTTATAAAATGTTTCTATATTTAGTAAAAATAATTTATTAGGCGTTAACACGCTCAGAATGTAGAAATAATCGAATCACAAAAACTGTATAATGATCATTTTAATTAACTGAGTGGCAATAATTATTAAATTAACCAAAGAATAAAAATCTCGTTGTATATTTTATTTTATGATATTAATTTAATTTACAAGATTTAGGATTGAACAAAAATATACTAACATTACTCCAAAAATCCGTAATAAGGCGCGTCACGGAATTCCCACTTAGCATTTGATACAATAATGGAGGCGCCGTCACAGCGTGTACTCACGCGCTTTCACCTTCCCATTCGATATTATTTGACGAATGGCTTAATTGGACTCGGATTTCGGTGAATTCTCGTATTTAACACAATGGGCATGCATTCAGTCCGTGGTACACTCAAAACAATGCATCTTTTCAAATTATTTAGGTCGAGTAGGAAGCCTAGTAAAATCAAACTAAAAATGTACCAAATTTTTGGATTTTATCGTCGTGTTTTCTTTTATAATTTTAAGCCGACGTTTCGAAGACCTTGCAGCCTTCACGGTCACGGGGAAAACTGCAGGTTGCAGCGTTCGGAACGTCGAGAGAAAATTACAATGCAAAAAACCGCGATGAAATCCAAAAAAATATTTTATTTCGATGTCAACATTCGCAAAAAAAGTATACTTATATTGTAGCCTCGGGTATTAATCTTATTGGTCATCAATACATAAATTCTCCATCAAAAGAATATCTTATTCGCAGGACAACTGGTTAATAGCCCAATCATACAAAGAAACAGCCAAACATCTTTTTCCCATATGGATAAGTGGTCATGGAATCTTTTCCTCGTTCATTCGAGAACAAATTTGGACAATTTGAGCGTGAAATTAACTCAGCTTCCCGTGATAGAGATGGAAGTGTCGATGGGAAATGCGCTGATAAATCTTTGCCGGTGTATTGACATACCTTTTGACTCGTTTCAGATTATGGAATTAGTCTGTGTTTTGTGAATTCGAAAACTTGATCTATGAATCGATTTTGACTTGATAAATTTTTAGTTAATCTTATTGTTGTTTTAGAAAAAGTAGGTCTGTGGTTTTTATTTAATGTGATGTTTGTAATTCCTATTACAAAGTTTTTGGTGTTTCGTTCTTGAAAAAAAAAATATGTTTTGTTTGAAACATGCAATTCTTGATGAAATGGCTATTAAACTTGTATACTTAATAATTAAAATAAAAAAAAATAACTGTTCTAGTGACTACATGTATCTGGCTGATGGTCTTTTAAGCCGTACCCTATGTGACTTCCGTTCTAAATCTGATAAAATCAGATGCAGTGCAGCCCCGTTGCCGAGTCTCGACAAAAAAAAAACAAGAATCAATGTCCATTTCATAATTGATTACATTCTACATAAGAAAATAAATTGAATTACTTAAGTAACACGATTCGTTCTCCATTCAACAACGGTAATAAATAAATTTCTGTCAAGGAATTTTAGACTGGCTCTCACATACTTTCATAAAACCCGCATAATCCTTGTTCAGCGATTATTTTGAAAATCCAAATAGCCAGTATCCATAATTTAAAAAGAAAAACATATTTCAAACGGTATTGGCAGCTCGTAAAATACCTCGCACCAACTTGGGTCATTTATAAAACCAACTCAAACACATTAAATAATGGCTGTGTAGATTTTAAACTTTCGCAATAATTTCATGTCGCCTGCTAATTGATCGAGTCGGTTCGGTAATTAATGTAAAAAAACACGACCTCACGAGATTTTGCTGTTTAATTTTTACTTTTAGAAATTTAGAACTAATACTGAATAAAATTTGCTCATTTGATAATGAATGTGATGGCATCTCGGAAACTTTTCAACGCAAATTGACTATTATGCCTATTAATTATGCCGGCGTACGTTAAAATGTGTGCGTGTTACACGAACGTTGATGGTTGTCGGACACAAAGATTTTCCTAACCATATTCTGTAAGCTCATTACGTAGCCTTAAATTAATGTGCTTATGTATTCCTTTATAAATAATTCATATGCAGAGAGGAAAAACTGCCAAATGAGGGCAGGAAGTCGCATTAAGAGTTCCCTTTTGACACCATCGTCTCTTGGGAGGAAAATCTGATCTCCCTTCGTTAGGTGGAATTCTGTTATACATTTTTTGTTTGCTGCATCATCGATACCTTTCAAAAGCATGCCCTGGGGCTTGAAATTCCCTAAGCGGTAGCGGTTTTTACAAAGAGATTGACATCTTTTTGTAATTTTTGTTAACGGTGAATTCGGTGACGTTATTTTTCAATACCTACAAATAAATAGACGCTCATAAAAGAAGGAATTGTGGTTTGAAACTTGCTGAAAATGTGCGAGATATATTTTAGTCACCAATTTGTAATAGTATATGTATTACTGCGTATACAGTAGTTAAGAAATAACGTCTGATCTTAGAGTCTTGTAATAATTTTACACGCACAAGATACACGCTTCACGTTTGTTTCTAAAATATGGTAAGCAATTAATTAGTTTATAGTAAGTAGTGTTTCACGGGTGGTAGCTCTCATATGTGAGAGTCTGCAGCCAGGCAGCAATGTGTAGTCACTGTTGTGTTCCGGTTCGAAGGTCATTGTAGCCAGTGTAACTAGTGGACATAATGAGACAACATCTCACGTCTCAGGATAGAGTAGAAGCGCAGTGGAAAACCAAATAATACTTTGTAAATTAAGGTGTTGGATGGTGTTTCTATTGTTTATAGGTGGTCGTATTGCTTACTATCACGCGAACGGCAAACTCGTCTCGTCATTCAAAGAATTAAAAACAAAAATAGTTGAAGTTACACCGAGATTATACAAACTTATTCATACTAGAAGCTGACATATGTCTGAATCTTTTATATAACTTTAGGAATTTTTGTTTGACCCTGGCTGAATTATTTTACGAAGAAGTTTCTTTTATATTTTTCAAATATTATTTTTCGTGTTCTAATTTCAAATACACCAATACACTCTTAGTACAGTTTGCAGTACAAAAAAGTTACAGATTCGATTATTAGACGAAGCGTAAACGAAAACCACCCGCCGGCCGCGCCAATTACAGGCCATCAGCCACGTTGGATGGGAAAAAGGATTTTATTTTTTTCACAGAGTGGCGAGATGAGCAATGGGATCCGGCTTTACGGACGGGCCGGCGGGCCCAATTTAAATTGGTCATATCTGGATTATGCCTGTGTTATTGTTTAAACTTGGTTAATTTATTTTTAGGTGAAGCGGATTGGATTTAGGTGATGTTGGATTTTACGGTTTTGATACTTTTGTGCTCTATGTAAATGTAAGTAGAGTTAACAATTAATGTGAGTTCCATTCTGAATCAATACTTTGTGTAACTACAAAAGCGTTTGATTTGTCGGACAGGATTTCATTGTTCATAATATTATGGGATCATAATACAGCTATACTTAATTTGCACTCGGTACATCTTCACCGATCTTAGTCTTAGTATTTATCTAAAAGCAATTAGTGTCACAATCGTGCATTTTCTTTTCATGTCTTAGATTCTGGCAAAAACAAAACTAACACAATCGACTATACCAGAACACGTTCATGAACACAAAGAAGGTCCGAATGGCGTATGAGTGGCATTGAAAATAACACGCGTACCATGTAAGAAAAATGGACGTTTCGAATTGACCGACTCGTGCGGATTACATTAAAGGTGGATAGGCCTTCAGGGGCCTTATTTTCTATGCCACACGTTATTTTGAAAGTGCGTAACGAGTTCGTATCGCACTAAGTCATGTTTAAGAGAAAGGAAATGAGCATACAGAATACCATTCCACGCAAATTTCATGAAGATAACATGACACAGCCGCGTTACGCGTTTAAAATGTCATACAGAATCCTTATTTTGTATATATTATATTCCCCAGATAGAGAAACTTACATGTATTTATAAGCATAAGTATATTGGGTGCAAGTAGTGTAACGGTTTGCTGACCTTAATTCCTTTGTATAGTGTGATTAAACTAGCCTAACGCTATATTGTGTATTGTTGGAGAACGGATTTGTGGCAATAATGCAACCAATATAGTGTTGAGCGACTGGCACCAAGAGAAGATTGAGAGCTAATTAATGGCACAATTAGAAACCTTCTAGTCACACACACACTCACGCCTTTCATTCCCGAAGAGGTAGACAGAAGCGAAACTGGTGCACCTACTTTCCGCCGTATTTTCCGTCCCATAATGTGATCAGAAGCGAGCCTATTACCATGTCAGGCACAAATTAGAGATCCCAGGCTGATACTGAGTAGAAAAATCCATTATCACTTTGCCCGACCCGGGGGTCGAACCCGAGACCTTAGCACTGCAGTCGTACCGTAATACAACTTTTACGCCACTGAGGCAGTCTTGTCAATACTTATCATCGCTACTATACAGAGATTCATCAATGCGATAGCTTTTACGAACGTAGCTAAGAATGATCTTCAATAAATGTATCTTTTAGATTAGTGTTCTAATTTATTTTATTCATTCTATTACTGGCAGGACTATTGAAATATACTAGACCTTACCCTGCTGCTATCAGTTCTCTTTTTGGATTGGTTCAATCATCTACTGAATATTTTAGGTAGTTGACACGACTAGCGATACGGAATCTTCGTCCAAATTAAAAAAATATCAATACTACTTTTGGATTGGTTTATCGAAGTACTAATTCTTCAGTATTGTTCGCACGACTATCCATAATTCAATATTCCAGACGGCCAGTTCGTTAATCTCTCAAACGCGGCGCTCAAATGACGCGCGCGTCAAACGCCTCTCATTAGTTTTAATGAGAGTGGCCGGCAGTTCGTTAACATAACTCAATTGAACCGATTTATAATAACTTGCCATAGCTCTATTGCCAGGTCTTTTGGTTCCTTAGAAATAAACGCCTTCAAAATGAAAGGTTATGTGTGATGGTCTAGAAACTAAAAGACCACTTTTATTTTTATTTTTTATACATTCGCTGAATGATCTCTTATTTTTGCAGGTATGAACAAAATATCAGGAATAACCAAGAACAAGAGACACAAAAAAACCCAAAATATTTGTTTAATGATAACTTGTAATATAGTTTTTTATACAATTTACTCATAGTGGATGTCTTCGAGAGAACTAAACCTAACTGATCATGTACACAATTGCTTTATGATGAAAATATAAGCGAAACTGCAGTCTTCATAGTCTACTAAATTTCAACATCTATTCTAATATCATTTCAATTCTAGTTCCAGAAAAATATCAACAACATCCACATCTGGATCTTGACATGTCTATTTATCAAACGTCTTCCTCACTCGAAGCAGATTGAATAAAAACTTCGATTTTTCGTGGTCTACCAGACTTAGTATAGAAAAACTGTTTGGGTGACGAAGTATATTTTAACCGATTGGGTAGCTAGTTACTTTCTAGGGGGAGGGTCGGGAGCTATACGCCAAAAATATTAGCTTAAACATATTATGCCGACCTCACTTCTTGTTCAGTGTCCATACTTTTTCGAAGTCATATATGCCTTTATTGAGACCCTTCAATTGTGAAACATCGTGAAGTAACTTATATAAAAGAGACTTCTCAGAATACAAAGGTACATATGCAAAGTTTAACAACTCGCATTAGGATGACATAATGGACAAAGACATAGCTTCTCGGAAATGTAGAGGAAGTCTGAGTTCACGGGACTGTTATACACAATATAGGTCTCATTTAAATATATTTTTAGTTTTCATTTTATTTGGAATTGAAGCAAAATATCGCATACTTCTACCTAAACAATATATTTGATAAGCGACAAATAACGGCTTAAACCAATTTGCGATTACGTATATTTTAAAGTATACTATTATTTTCAGTTAATTAAAAACTAAGTATCAACTCAATTCTCAATTTTTTTTTAAGTCAAGTATAGGCCATCATATATGTTCCATATTATAGTTCTTAAGTTATCCCTTTTTCAATAAGGTATTTTTCTTTCTAACTAAAAAGATTAAACAATCCAGTATGCCTCCACATGAATTCCTCAATATAAAAAACAATCCCAAGGTCTCCAGTTCCGTCACGTGTCACCACTGCACGGCTCGCCGACTTCTCTCCTCAAGCGATCCGCGCGTATCAAGTGCTCGCTTTAAAATTCACTTGAGAATTTCACCGAGTGATTTCAAAGATTTCCACGCCTTAGTAAAATAAAGTTGGAATATAATATTCAGTGGTAGGAATTGGTACAGATTTTTATACGACAGAATTTTAAGAGGTTATTCTTCGTGTGCTCAATTATAGAGGAAACTAACTTGCTTAGTAGTTTTGTTTTGATTTAAGGAGACAATTGTTTTGTCTGTCCACAGGGTAATCTTGACATTGCGTTAATAAATGAAACCACATACTCGTCTTTCTGCTAACAGTTTGCCAAAAATCATCCACAAATAACGGTTATTTTCACCTAAAACACCTAAAACCCAGTTTCGTTTTCCTTTTTTTAATCAGTTTGTACTATAATGCGAATATGGCGCTTGCGTCAATTTATTTCTGACCGTGTGATACAGCCTCTGTAGTAGTGGCATTAGGACGTGAAAAAAGAAAATATATTTTTATAAAAATAAATAATCGAATTTCGTCGAATTTTAGACTTTTTTTATTTTATAAGGGCTTGAGTATTGTAAAGTGTTATTTTCAAGATAAGTTTGTGGTAATTTATTAACGCAATGTCAAAATGACCTTGTATGATGGGTGAAAAAATTTTAACTGGGAAGAGATCGCGATCATCATACAGGTTATGTGCAAAATACAAGCAGATTTTTATAATTCAAATTCTTGAAGACGCTTTGCCATTATTTATACAATCACTGCGTTAATCATCGGACAAATGTCCTACTCATAAAGTTAATACATTTTATAAAATAAATATTCACCATGATAATATTATTGCTGAAGCAAAGTTCCAAAAAAACCTGGAAAATATCACGTAAACAACGGTACAGTAGATATTTTTTATGAATTTCTGAATACACATTTAGCTTTAAATATATTATGATTACTGGAAAAGGTGTCAGTTATCCATCCAAATTTAAAATTCCAGGTAATGCTTTGCCATTTTCATGTGTATTTACCTCAATTGTATATTTAAATTCGGCGAATTTATGATTAATGGAAGAAATTATATAATAACTGAAAATAATAATTTTAATATATTATGTTTACAATAATTATATTGTAACATAAAACACACATTCAATACAAGGCAGTATCAATAATTGTATCAGAATCACTAATCATTTAGTTTTTTTATAATACATAATCCACAATCTACAGTTTTATTGACGTGCATCTACTATGTTCTATCTCTGCACCACCTCAGGTTGACTGGTAGAGAATGCCTCTGGCATTAAGTCCGCCTCTACATGTTTTGTATGAAGTGCAATAAATAAATAAATCCTACCCACCCTTTCCCTTCTCTAAAGTCTTGATGATATCCAATGAGGCATGTCAAAGAACCCAAGACGATACTCGCTGCGGTGCCAACACCGTCACTCTGGATTTATCGTCCATAGAAATAATATTGGACTGAATCATTAATACGTGACTGTTGGAGTTCCTCCGCGATCGGAATAACATATCGACTCGGGAAAGAAATATGTTCGGAACATTCTATGACAGTTCAGTACTGATTGGGATTTTCTTTTGTTTCAATTTGGTTGAAGTTTTGTGAACGTGCTTGTCTGATATTACGCAATTGCAAATTGAGTATTCAATTCGTCTAAATTAAGTTGCTGAATCAATGACGAATTTACTGAACTCAAATAAATCGTATCCAATCGAAATTTAAGTGCCTTATTGGTCATTACTTTTTAGTTTTTACCATTAGATAAAACATCTATTCTTTTTAACGTTATTAAGTGTAACTAAATTCTAAGAAATAAAAGTTCCACGCACGTAGAATATTCTAGCAATCTACAAAAGAATTTTGGTACTGTGATTTCTTTGTTTCAACATGTAGAGACAAAATTTAAAAGAATCGACGTATTACTTACTCAACAATGCATAGAAATTCAAATGAACGTATAATATAAAGAAAACTGCATATGATTAGCCATTAGAAAGAATAAGATGCGGTTGTCTTGGATTTGAATGATGTAATTGATTTCTAGAACAACATTATGTAGTTGAATTAACATAAAATATTTTTTTATATCTGTGATTGAGGGCATAAATCTTTGATTAAGATCCTAACGAAGATTAATTAGGAAATAGGTGATGAAGCAGCAATGCTTAGAGATAGAAGCAGTCAACCCTGGATTTCATCTTACCAATAAAAAAGTCTTGCTTTCGTAATTTTTATAGTGTTTTAAATACCACAATGTTTTTTTACAAGTGTCATCTCGAAGCATTCTGGTATCGACGCTGAGTCGCTCAGCAGTCGCCTGTCGGTCGCCGATACCATTCGGCTATTCAAACAATCGAAGCCAGCACGCTTTTGTTTCATTTCCCAGGCTTTTTCAAATATCGTCTGTCGAGTGTTCCATATTGACTTTTGTCGAATAGAATTCCAACTGTATTGATGTATTGTAATTTGAGATGGCTTTTGGATATTCATATGCAGATCGGTGCATAGCTACCACTGCGCTGTAGCACAGGGAAGATTTACAACATTTTTTTATACAACTGATACCCGAGACGTAGCATCATGATAAAAGTTTCTGTTCCTAATAATTAGAGTTCTCACTACATGAGAATGATAATATATAGATGAAAATGTCTTAGGATTTTTGAACCGCTGCGGATATCTACGGGGCTCTGCGAACGCTATACGCGCGATCATCAAATTAGCAACTACAGCGTTCCCAATGGCGAGTGGAGAACAAAACTTGGGAAGAAAGAGAAGAGGAAGGGAACTTCATAGGTGGGCGGCGGGGAAAAGAAGGAGAAGTTGTCTTATAATTTATAGTAACTAGATACAGTACGTTGCATTTCTTTGTGAAATTAGAAGTTTTGGGTGGTCTAACTAGAGTAATGGTTACTATCAGACCTCGTCTCGTACAACCCCTTCGAGATATATAAGATGATGCGACTGTGAGTTCATTGGCGTATGACGCAGTATGTAAATTCATCCGTATGTTTTTTATGTCTCTAAATTTTGCGTTTAAAGCAGAAGCAGGTAAGTCAACTGATAATAAGTTATTAGTACTGCCTGTATCCAAACTGTCAAGGAAATTGTGGTTATTTCCACCTTTAAGGCGGAGAATTTGAGTTGGACTATATGCAAAATTAATTGCGAAAATTAATTGATTAGTAGCGTTCCTTAGTTCTTCGTCTGTAAGAGACGATAATACCTGTAAAGGAGGATTTCCTGAAATCGTCGACAAAATGTATATTAAACTTATCGATTATTACAAAACACTTCTGCATATTAACTTCAATGGTTCTTTTTTCTTTGCCAAAAAATAAGTAATTTGAAGTTTATTTTAATGTAGAAAGAACGATTTAAAGCCCGTTTGAAACTTTGAATTTGTTGTACTTATGTGTCTAACTAAAATATCTCGGAACAAAGAATAAATATAGAGAACGAGATATGACCGAAAATGTACTATCTCATATAAACACTATCACAAATGTCTCTATTCACATTATTTTCTATAAACAACGTAGCAGTTCATACACTTGAATGACGCCATCAAAAAATCCATCACGCGAGCGAATTTACAATTCCCCAGCATAAAAACTCTTTGCAGACCACGGCAAAGTCATCGAGTACGTTTGTACTTATCGTGCTATTTGCATTTATAGTGGTTTACTGTGTCGCGGATATTTTTTATAATACAAATGTTGATTACAATTTTTATGTTAAACTCCGAGTTAGTCATTAGACGAAGAGAATACGCAAAGGCATCTTGAAGATATTTATAATTTTTTTTGTTGAAATTATGTATTTTTTCTGCGTAAATTGTATCGTGATTTGCATCATTTTTGTATTAATATTAGACTCGACGATACAGAGTACAGACTTGCCTAGTATGGGGACAATTGTCAATACATTAGTAAAGTTCCAACAATGTTAACTTTAAACTTTGCATTTTCGTTCTGCAGATTTCCTATTTCAAATAAATGTTATTCATTCCAAACTAAACGTTGTTTTTTTTAATTTCTATAATAATGATTCTATTATAATGTGACTATGAAATTGTATTTTTTATTGCAGTATTAGACTACGTGATTGTTGCATCGAAGAGAATTATCCCAAGGGAGATTCAGGATATCCACGCTGGCGCGGTCAACGTCCTTATATCACTTTTTTTAATTTAATTAAAAATAATATGCATACGCGATAATTTCCCTGGGGTTAAAATGTTTAATATTTCCGTCTGGTTGGGCTTATTAATCTGTCGATCCTATAATTACACCGTCGTGATGTCATCGTATCATATTCAGATTTTAAAATGAACTATGCAAAATATTTTCTCTTTTATTTTTTATGGAAAGCGACTAGTGGTGTGTGGAAGGGAATGCTGACGAAAACGTCACAGATTCATAGCAGTGGAACATGCACCTTGAATTTTTAACATCATTCTTTTAGTTGTGTGGCGGTACAGTTAGTGCATATACCACCATCTTGTCCGACCAGGCGCAACAACTGCCTGACTGGAAATCTTCCCCTTCCATAGAGGAACGTAACCATCTGTTCCTCTACAGGGGTGTCTACCTTTACGCCGCTACAGTTGTATAGAACTGAAGGAATATAAGTTGCCCATTAATCTTTAACGCTATGGGACGACATATTATCCCTGTGACAGGCTTATCCTATATTACAAAACCTAATTAAATAACCAATATTTACTATTTCCTTTTAACATTTTCACACATCAATTTCAATTGATGATAGTCTGTGTGTTTGTTTTAACTCTGCAATTGAAACTTCATTTGGTTCCAAATTTGGTACGTGTTTGTAATGTAGTAAAACAGTTTATTTCGAAATTTAATTTTAGAACATTTATAAAAGTATTTTTTTACTTCTCTTAGGTAACTGTCTTCCTATCACATACAACATAACATACCTAACGAACTGTTAGTTTGATAGCACCCCTCTCTACTACTGAAAAGGAAAAGGGCCTCATGTGGCGCATAAGGTCAAGACTATACGTGATAAATATATTTATTGCATTCGTTCAATACTAACAGAAGTTTCTCAGCATTCAACAAGAACAAATTTATCATTTAAAACATTGGTTTTCAAAGTAGGATTGCGCCCCCCTAAGAAGACGTGACAATATGTAAAGGAGGGCATTTATGTTCTGTAAAGCAATTTTTATCCTTCGAGAACATTCCTTTTTTTTAGATGAAAGATAGCATAATATTATGACCTGATAACGTAGATGCAAAATTTCGTGATTATTGGGTAGAGTAGTAAAGCGGTGAAAGCGTTACAAATAAACAAACTCACTTTAATACTATTAGTTAGGATACTTGGTGATTTCCCTGGATTCATTTTCCTTGCATTGAAGAAAAAGGGAGCGCGTACATTTCTAAATTTAACCGATTTCAAAAAAAGGAGCAGTTTCTCAATTCAACTGTATTTTTTTTTATATTTGTTACCTGAGAACTTTTGACTGGGTGAACCGATTTTTATGATTCTTTCCTTAAAGCTGGTGTTTCTCGTGTGGTCCCATATAAATTTCATTGTCGTTGGACCCTTGTAAGCAGCAGGGTGGCGTGGTTAAAATACTTTGGAAAACTCTCGGATTTATAACAGTGGCCAGTGGCGTGTACGTCTAAGCCTGTCACTGATAACCGGCTGTAGAACGTTGAGCGGTTTTTGTGGCCTGTAACTTATTTACGCGCTTAGGAAGCGTGGCGTTTTTTAATGGAACCGCTGTTTGTAGAGGTTTAATTAAATGTTACGAACAGCGTTTTTGCTCGAGTTTAACATGATTGGCGTGTGTGCGTGCTTGCGCTTAACTATGCTGTGTGATAATAATTTGACGGCAGTCTTTGTGAATGTGTTTAATTTGGAATTTGGAAATATTAGGGAATTGTTCTAGGGAGAAGAACTAAGGAGCTAATAATGATTAGGGTAAGGATACTGATGCATAATAGATAACGCCAGGGGAATTCCTCTGGCGTTGTCCTGGCCCTGGTCCCTGGCAATGTGGTGCTAGATTCTAAGGTCGAAATCGCAAGGGTGGCTTAATACCGCAAATCACTTCCTCAAGAACATAAAAACGCCAAATATGAATATTTTTTGTTTCAATTGTTCAATCTAATAAGAAGTAAGACAAGCAGCCCAACTATTGAACCGATAAAAAAATATAAATACACCATTTCAAAATCGCGTTACGTACGAAATTTGTCGTAAAAACGTATTTTACGAGGTGTGCCGGCCGCCGCTACTGTTGCAACTCGAATATAGTTTTTAATAGTTTGAGATATAGAACCAAATGGAAATAGTAAGAATTAAAAAAGATATAGATGAAGGGGATTTTATAAAGAGGGTTCTGATTAAAGATGGTACGCCATCTTGCAGTACGAGATAACCAAGGTCAGGGAACATAGTATATAAAGCCAGGGGAAATATGGTTATTAATTTTGGTTGCATGGACTGAAGTTTTGAAGATCATAATGCATGGTGTCCCTTTGCTTAACATAATTAATCTTGGGTAAATCGATTACTTTATGCCATAAATATAACTACTTACGGCGTATCGTTAATACAGATTCTGATATTGTTTTACAAGAAAGTTTCAAAGAAAAGAAACACAACTTTAATATATCAGAGAAAGACTAAAAGTATAATTAGATGATAACCTGTCGGACTTGCACTAGATAAAAGAGATTTGAAACAGTAGTAGTATAAGAAAGATCTTATAAACTCAAAAGAGCAGAATGGATATTATAAAGAAATTAAATAAAAGTAGTAGAGGAGGCCCGTGCTCAGCAGTGGGCAAGTATATTATACAGGGCTGATATTATTATTATTACATTATAAATAAAAAATAAGAAATCTGAAGTTATCAAAAGCCTGGGGAAATGGAAAACAATGGGTAGGATTCTATCTAGACACTAAACGCTATTAAAGACAAAGACAGGCTAAATATATCTGATTTGGATATAAATTACCGGAATATAAATTTCTAAAACTACCTTTACGAATGAAATATGGGCCAGCTCGGTATTCCGCAGCAGTATTGGAATGATTTTATTAGAATAAAGGTAGAATAGGCTATTGTTAGCCGATATTATGAAGACAATTACTACAATGTTCGAAATCTATGTAAATAAAAATCAGACTGTATATGTAAGAGCATCACTTAAGAACGGATCGACCGGCTTAGCTAATTCCTTTTTACTTGTCTTCCTAAATAATTATAAGTACGACATAATATGTATTAAAAAATAAATTTGAAAAATCAAATTAAGACGAGACCAAGTATGTATTAAAAAATTAAATCAAGACGGGAAAAGTTGTCAAGTTGGGTTTTATTTTTGTATGACACAATTTTTTCGTACACGCACCTTCAAAATCACCTAACAGATGTCAATGAAAATTTTTTAGAGTTAAGTTTGTTCCAGTTTGAATTATAGGGTAATTTTGGACCCGATAGGTGGCGCTGTTGACGAGATTTAAAAGATGAGAAGTAATTTTCTTAAAATGCGGTCTGTCGCAGGGCAAATTCTGCCGGGCCCACTAGTATAATAACAAACATAGCGTATAGTTTATAGTAGATGGATAGCTAGCAATTGTGGAAACATAAGTCGATCACTCCAGGTAATTTTTAGTGACAAGATAATATGAGACGAAAGGATAATAGAATCTAAGAGTGTCAGAATTAAATGTAATATTATGTTTTTAAAAACAGTCGTACAATCGGAGCAAGCGATTAGTGTAAAGTTTAGTCTATAACAATATTTGGGATCACACAATAATCTAGTTACTATATTTAGCGGCGTAAAGGTAGACGCCACTGTAGAGGAACAGATGGTTGCGTTCCTCTATGGAAGGGGAAGATTCCCAGTCAGGCAGATGTTGCGCCTGACCGGCCGCAGCCCCTCCGACGGTTCCTATTCGGAGATGGTAATATATGTGTAGCGGAGCTACTTTTATTCAGCGAGATTAAAATTACAATAGAAAATCTAAATTTTCTATTGTAATTTTAATCTCGCTGAATAGCTCCGCTACACATATAAGGCTGAGATATATACCTCAACTATCTCTTTTACAGCGGAGTTAGCGTTTAAGAATGATTTTCCTTTTGAGAGTTTTTGTAAAATTTATTTATTAGTATTGTATAAATACAAAGACACATAACGATAACAGTAGTTAACTAAAGAAATAACTGGAAATAACATCACATTGTACTCGTTTCGTATACATAATTTTTTACCAGTAGCTTCAACCTTCGAATAACCTCCAAACCCAAGGATAAGGAACCGAAAACATTTCATTACCATAACAAGAAGCACACTCGATCAGGTCTCGACCGTTGCAAATGGTAGCCGAAACCATCGGTAGAAAATACTTTATTCGATTCCGCATCAAATCTCCCGGGACGATATAAAATTGTTACTTTCACTTCGGTTCTAATAAATCGGCTTATCTCATTCCCTCCCACCTTGGATTTATGCCGGAATGACAACTGAGCGTGAAAGATTCCCGATTACGCGGCGAGCAGTTCCGATATACGCTTTCGCTTACGGTTTTCGCGTTCGCACCTCGTCACGGGTTTACGTCAAGCCTGTCTTGTAGTGAAAGAGCTTAAGCATCATAGAATGGGTTCCTTTTCCAAAGTTAACGAAGAATAAAATACTACCCATACAACTACATTTGAGATATTTTTTTCCATGCACATTAATTGCACCTCATTAAAAGGTAGCCTTGGCCAATTTTCGAATGGCAAGACACTTTGTATTGACGTCGCTCTAATGATGCCATGCCTAACTGCTTGTTCAAGCTCGTTTTAAGGTCACAGGATTATCGAAAGGAATGCGTGTACTGGCAGAATGATGGATACCTTAATCATCTTAATGGCAAAGACAAAAATATATCAAGTCGAGTTAAAGAAGGCGTGAAGTTATGGATCTGAAAAGTATCCCACGTCGTCTTAATACCTGGAACAAATACTAAAATGTTTTATCATTACAATAATCATTGATGATGTTAAGAAACCGAAGAGTTGCATTAAGAACCTAATCAAGATCAATTCGTGAGCACTTAGATAAAGTTTATATATTGCCTTTTGCTTCCGCACCATCTCAAGCTTGCCATTTCGTAATTTAAATTCTAGTTACCCTGCGCTCAACCCATTGGGGGCAAGCTTCTGCTGCGAGAAAACGATTTATAATAAATGTAAAATTATTTCTTCTTTATTGGATCTACTATGGAAGAAATATTTATAGATTTTAAGTATTACATTCATTATAATTATAGTTTCTGTGTTTTTGGGTACCGGCCAGGTTTTATAGCTCAAATAAGGTCATGTATATAAGTATTTCTTTCTGCAACACACCTACCTAAATATTACATTTTCATTGTATATTGGTATCACTTAGTGATTAGTTCTGGTTTTTAAGGGACCTCATCGATTTTAATCTAAAATGACGGGTAGTAAAAAAAACCTAATTAATAATTCATATTTTCAAACATTTCAAAGACCCTTAGCCAAAACTCTGTTGTTAGGAATAAACAAATTCCAATAATCTCCCAAGCCAAATTGAACAGCAAACTCATTATGGGCGTTCGGAAGGCTCCGAACAGGCCGTATATTTATGGTTTAATTTGAGAGATTACTTCGTCGACACTGACGGGATTACTGTCGGTGCAGTGCAATGTTTTAGTGAGATTTACGAGATTTTTATATTGCCATTTATCTTGCGGCGTTATTGTGTATATTTTAAGGAAAACGTTTTGAATTATGGTC
Organism: Manduca sexta; assembly: GCF_014839805.1. Taxonomy (NCBI): domain Eukaryota; kingdom Metazoa; phylum Arthropoda; class Insecta; order Lepidoptera; family Sphingidae; genus Manduca; species Manduca sexta. The sequence goes on from NC_051142.1 coordinate 15,239,710, forward strand.
GGATGTTTGTTCATGAATAATTTAAACTCTTTAATGTCACACGGTGTTTGGTTTGTAAACAATTCTCAGTATGACCAGCGTTAGATAATATGTATATATGATGTTTTGGGGCAGTGTGTGTGGCAGTTTTAATATTTGGTAGCGTTAATCTCCATTTTCATAGGGGCCAGCTTACAAATGAGCAAATAAGTAAAGTCACCAGCTGATTATAATGTCAAAAAAATCGTGGGTTGTTTTTGAATAGTTTTAATTTGTTGTACAGTATTATTGACCAATAAATACCTAACGTCGATTTTAGTCATATCCTCATCGAGTAGAACTATCAGTGTTGCCACCAAAACTGACTACGATGCAGATTTTATTTTTACAAATCCTGAAATTTTACAATTCTTATAAAAATGTTTTGTGTCTCCTAAAGTCTCGTAGTTCGTAAACATTAAACGCCAAATACATCTCATCACAAAGATTTATCGAAGGAAAAAGTATAAAATGTTCTTTTACGTTGCGGTGATTCTGTAATGGGGATCTCTTGATTTTGCATAATGAGCGCCAGTACACGATTAGGTTTTAACGATGATGAGTCTGTTCGGAATGGACAGTACATCCATAGCAAAATGATCCCAAGGTTTCAGAGAATAGGGTTTAGTTTACCTCAGGATGATCTCCTAAGAATTTTGTCTACCAATTTGTAGTCGTGAGACTAGCATCATGGCCGGTACACTAGATTCTCGGTAGATTAAAAAAAACTCGGTTTCTTGAGAAGCGGATTTCCTCATTTTGCTTCATTTTGATTTTTTTTTTCGTTTGTTTAAGAGGTTCCTCGTGGCTCTTTGTTATGCAAATTGTTTGCGATCAAAATGTAGTAATTGTGCCGGATTTTTGACTCATTGTGTTTCCTCGCTTTGTTATTTAATTTTATTCCTTATCCTCGCGAAATTCCAAGAGGGTTCGTACATATCCCACTTCCTTATTTTCGGGTGAAGATTTTGCGCTGACAGTTGTCGAGATGAAAAATTATTTCAAGAGAAAGGTTAATCTCGAAATCGGATAACTTCGTAGCCGTAACAATACTCAGATATTGGATTCTTAGAATTTATATACAGGTATGAATATAGAATTTATATATAATTTATTGCAATTTATACATGAGTTGATGATATTCACTCAAGAGGCTATTCAAAATAGCTATCAAATATGCATCTACTGCGATGTAAGCTCTAGTCACTCAGCAGTATTGTGTAGTCTAAACTGTATGTTAAATTAAAAGGTTTTTAAAACATATTATAGTAGGTCAGCGAACAAGCTAATCACAATGCAAGGTTTCTTGATGTTAAGTGATCATAGCCAAGGAACGAACAAGATAGAACGGAGATTAAGTCAGAGAAAGGGGATTATTGGAAAACAAAATTCATAGTGTCTGGTCATTAATACCAAAGCCCACTTCATAACCTTTTTGTGAGACAATAGCTTAATGGACTAATTCATACTGAATCCTGGCAACAATGACCTAAACACACAATTTTGCCCAAATAAAATGTCCATTACAAGAAACTATGTCCAGAAATTTTTCCCAATGCTATTAGCACTTTATTCCAAGCGTTATGTATAACGTTTATGCCGTCTCCATTGGATTCTCGGTCCTGTGGGACGCGTTGACCAGGATAGTCTAGATTTAGACCATTTTATTCGGACCTTATGTGAATCGTATTAAGTTTCAGTGCTTCGTCGGTGATTTGGACAGAGATTGCAAACCTATGTGGGTCAGGGATGGGGTCTGTATTATTTACAATAGAATGTTTTATAGAAACCATAGTAATGATGCTTATTGTCTGAAATGTGGATGAGGGAAAAGGTATGCTCTGTATGTGAGCAAACTTTACTTGCTTTATAGCGTATAGCGGGTAAACTTTATGAATACATTTTAAATAGTTTTCTTAAGCAACACAATAGGATATTTTACTGAGTTCGATTTTAACAATTATTTTATACTCAATAGCAAAAGGTTTCTTGGGTGCAAACAGTAAAATTGGTTAACAAATTTAGCCGTTATTCATATTTCAAATTGCGATTTGCAAAAATGGGCGCGTAGTGGGGTAATCGTTTCATCTCTTCTTTCGCGCGCATTGTAATTCCCCGTGACGTCACAAAGCTATTGCGTCTCTTGTTCGTTTTTCATACATCTAATCCTTCCGTCTCCTCTTAAAAGGCTTATATCTTGACGGTTTTTGTTCGTCCTTTGTATGCTACATTTTAAATGATGAAAAGTTTTGGTAAACTTAATAAAAAAATATGACTAAAATAGCTCATTACCGAGATAATCGATTACCGATAATCATCGAGAATAACCTAACATCTAATGTGTTAATAACCGAGTCCGCAGCGACATTGTAATTTATAGATCTTCGTAGTATTGACACTATTATAAACAGGCTAGCGTCTAGCTGGTCTAATCATAAAACTGTATAAAATTATTTTAAATATCAAATTATAAGATAGCAACCATAAAATAATGAGTCCCTCACTTCTTTGAAGATTTTTTATTAATAGTTATTGAGACGTTAAACAACTTTGCGAGACATTAAAGTCTTAAGAAGGCAAAAGAAAGGACCGACTAACAAGACTTCATCAAAAAAACTAAATATTTTTAATATTTCTCGCAGAAAATGCGGTACATTCAGCCGTAACTTTGTACCTATAATATCTTTGCACCTTATAAGCGAAGCCACGGCAAAACTTGGTTAAATTACATACAACATCCTCGGTTGTGTTATTGCCTTACAATTGTATGTTTCTCAAACTCCGGCGAAGTTTTTGCTTAAATAAGTCTTCGGTATGGACTTGTTTTTTGACATTTTTAAAGGAAACATTAACTCTTATAGTTTCTTTGGCGCGTTTCCATTTTTTTATTGTTTTCAACATCCATTAGTATTGTTATTTAGGGTATATTTACTACCTTTTCCATGTGTTTTAACGTCCAAATTACTTCAAATTTGACTAGTAAATGAAGTCTATAATATATGCCATTATGTATATTATAATAAACTTGAAATAAGACGTAGCATTTTTTCAAATTATTTGATAGATGTTTCTAGACGTTTTGATTGAACATTGTTTATAATACCGTTATGAATTATTTTGTCTGAGTATAACAATATACAAGTACTAGTAAAATATAGATTGAGACCCATTTAGCCTTAAAATTTGTATATGTATATTTACAGAAGAATTTATTATTTGTAAACGCCGTTGGTTTCTTAATAAATCCCGTTAGTGATATTTCCGATAACAACATGCTAATTCATGTTTGTAAAATTTGTGAAAAGTTCAATAAAAATGCAACGCTTTAAATAAATAAAAAGGAAAAAAGAAACTATCCTTCGATAAGAGCACCCGTAATTGAAATAGACGGATATAGCCACCTAGACGGAATAGGGCTGCCTATATCAACGTATCTTTCCTCAATAAACTTAATATCTACGAGCCTCTATAATGTATTAAAAAAATGCAAATGTATAACGATATTCGACGAAAGGTAATAATTTTCTATCCGCCTTTGATCTTGCAGGGAGTTTTTCCCATAGAAATACTTTTTATGTATTGCAAAACCCGGTTACAACGAAAAAAGTTTTCGGGTTAAGCGAAAATTAATTTATTTTTTCGGCATCCGCAATTTCCTTTTAAAATTAGATAATGCCTTCTGTTGTTTTATAATCTATTAGCTTTTGCTCGCGGCTTCACCCGCATGAAAAAGTTTTCCGAGATACTTTTTTTTCGACTAACTTCATATGTATGTCATATTATGACCAAATTACACAAAATCATTATAAATTGTAGCCTATGTGTTATTTTGATGTGTAACCCATATTACTGTAAAGTTTCATCCCAATCTGTTTAGTAGTTTTGTCGTGAAAGAGGAACAAACATACATACACCCATCCATCTCACAAACTTTCGCATATTGCTCGTTAAAAATAGGTTGATTATTTTCATTCAAATATTTCTTATACAATGATCTACCTATTTTTAAGGTATACATAGAGAAACTTAAGAAACAACCGCACTGTACCTTATGGTAAGTCGAGTAGGGTCCAATAGAACGTCGACTGACGAGAGATAATTACTCCTCGGCAGTCGACATAATCATGCCGGCCTGTCGGGATCGGTTATACACAGGCTAAACCCGGAACGCGACACACTCACGTGGGCCACTATGGCGGGTTTTAACACCTTGTGTACGGTAGTCGCTATCCGGGCGGATATAAAATATATCCTTCCACCAGCAAAAACGTATGGACGTACGTTTGGTTAGGAAATGTAACAAAAACGTAAGAAGCAAACAATTCTCAGATTATTGCGGATCACACAACCCCATTTTACAGGAAGCAAACCCGCCACCTGTCACTTCGCAAACATTAACCTTACTTACGTAGTAAACGAATTTACAATTGCCTGTATCTAGTCCATCAAAGAGCGTATTAAGCGGAACTTCGTGTAAACGATAAACGTTACAAAGAGTTGGATATTTATATTACTTACATGAATTCGTTTATAAGTCACTTCATGCCGTTCTTAATACTGTAAAAGATATTGCGCACGTTCGAGATACGGCGGGAAATGGAGTTCGCGTATTAATATTAATAGTATTTACAATATAATATCGAAGCCAGTGACGCTACAGGGAAATATGAGACTTAGCATCTAAGTTTAAAGTTTTTTTGGACCGTGTTGTTCAGAAATGCTCCAACTCGTCAAAACTGAATATTTTTTTTATTTCAAGCTATCAAGCATGACCTCAAAATAAAGTTATATTGTAATGGAAGCACTTCTCGAGCTTGTAATATTGACATAAAACACTCAAATCGGTCAATAAAAATTAGCGGTTAATAAATATAAACACACGAATTAAGGGCCATGTTAATAAACTAATTTCACTTTTGATTAGAATCTTAAACATAAACAAAACTTGTGCTGTCACTTTAGCGCGTATTGATATCACAAACGGCTCTTTGTTAATCAACAAAACTAAGCTTTCATTATCGTTTACTCAAGATATCACTAATTTTTTAATCTTGAGTAGGATCTTAAGTAGACATAAACAAAACTTGTGCTGTCACTTGAGCGCGTGTTGCCAGCACAGGCTCCTTTTTAATAAAAACTTTGGTATCAAAATCCGTCATATCATTTGAGGTACTGTTGATATCTGTTGAATAGCGGCAATCTGAGATACTGATTAATTTTAGAGAATTCAGCTGATGTAGCAATTCGGGGCGAAATTGAGTATCTATTAATACGGCTCTAACTCGTCCGTTTTTGATGATCGGTTAAAATGATGCTCTTACATAACAACATAATCTACCCCGTTGGTAGAACGACGTAGACATGCAGACAAAAGTTAGGACTCAATATATTAATTTTAACAAGTTTATGCATTGTATCATTTCAACATGACCCATTTCAACTGTTTATATATTATTATTCACAGGATGTGAATGACATACCCATCATATTAATTTGTCTATCACCATTTCGCTTCCTGTCCGTTCAAAAAAAATATTTCTCCAAACCGAAGATTGTTTTTGCAAAAACTATTCCGCGTAACAGGATTATAAACTAAACATTTTGGCAACGGCGAAACTATCGGGCATCAGCACCCCGTAAGCCGTGGGGCGCCAATTTTTCCCCACTTGTTTCGGGGTACTTGGGACCGGCGATAAATCTAACCCTGCTAAGTTGTTGCCCCGTAAACTGCGGTCTGACGGGCCCACCTCGCACTAGAATTGCTTTTATCGAATATTGCCCATTCAATACATTTTTCATTTAGAGATTTCGGGATAATTTTGTTATACATTTTGATAAATATTTTAAAATATGAGACATTGATAGGTGTTGAGACATTATTACTAAATAAAATAGGTGCTTTAGAGCTATGATTTGCGAAATAGATTTTTATTCTGTAATAGGTTTTTGATGTTCCAAAACATTAAATATCAAACCAATATACAATTTAAAATATATAAATTGTGGATGTTTTTTTTAGATCGCCAGCAAACGAGTTATTTTATTTCAGCCGAAACTTTAAAGATTCGTAGAGGCGTGTGTTTTTGGCTCCAGCAATAGTTAGTACAAAGAACATAAGAGCATTATGTTCTTCGTTGTTATTTTGTGGATGTTTGAAAATGTTCAGTTTGATTTACTTATATCTGATGTTGGTCCAAAGTGCAAAAACAAACTAATAGATCTGAAGTAAATTCTGAAAAGAAATTGTATTTCACTTGGAAACAGTTCCTAACAATCACAGTTGGAAACTTATCGCGCCGGCTGCAGGCGGAATAAATAAAAACAATTCAAAACAAAAGTCATAAACAATTACCGAAAAACGGCAAAGGAAATTCATTGAACTCTATTTTTAATTTATACATTCAAAGAGCCTAACAAGAGCGCTCCTTGAAAACTTCTAAGCTGAAGCGTCGCGCTACCATTGCGAGAGGCGCAAGCGAACAGCGTACAGCGAATATTATTAATAAATAATAATAATGTCAGCTCTGTATTATATACTTGCCCACAGCTGAGCACGGGCCTCCTCTACTACTGAGAGGGATTAGGCCTTAGTCCACCACGTTGACCTAGTGCGGATTGGTAGACTTCACACACCATCGAAATTCCTATAGAGAAATTCTTAGGTTTCCTCACGATGTTTTCCTTCACCGTTAAAGCGAACGATAAATTCACAAAGAATACACACATGATTTTAGAAAAATCAGAGGTGTGTGCCCTTGGGATTTGAACCTGCGGACATTCGTCTTGCGGTTCGTTTCACACCCAACTAGGCTATCGCCGCTTTTATTAATACTATTTTTTTTATTTTGTAAACTCTGTTCTTGACTTATAAGTTTATTTTTGTTTGTGTTTTTTATTATCTTTTTATTTATGCTTCCAGTTTGTATACTGAGTGGACATCCGAGCAACCCTTGGTTTCGCATTGAAAATCAGCACTGCATATTACAGGAGCATAAGTTGCATGAGCAGCCCATTCAGGGCACATTAATTAATTGTATTTGTAACTGTATATGGTTCCAAGAATAAAAGTGTTTTTATTTTTTCTATTATCGTTTATAAGCCCCGCTTTTTACGTCAGACATTAAAAAGAGCAGTTTCATTTAATTACACAAACCATTATTTCCTTGGCACTAAAATCTTATCATAAATCTAATGCCGAATGAATAATATTGCCAAAATATCTCTTAGAGTAAGGCACCACCGAATTTATTTATATAACTAGTATTCGACGGCACCTTAAGCATAAGAAGTTGGTGGTCATTACCTAAGAGAACTTTTAGGCTAGTAAATCTATGATAATCGCCGCTAACTCATAACTCGCACCAATCTATAACTTGTTTCCAATTCATCAAAGGAGTACAGCCAGAGAGAGTTCCAGAGAACGCTCAAACATTTCACTGAGAAATTTTAAACTTCTCTAACCTGTCGATTTGATGACTTATTCCAACTTTTTTTCTCCTTTTTGTTTGTTAAGAAAACATTTTTATTCGATATTGGAATTGAGTTGAGTTTCGATTGAAAATAAATGTTCTTTATCTGTTTTAAATGGCAGGATGAGCAGGTCGCTCGGTTGATTGTAAGCATTATGTCATACTCCAGCAGGTTGTTCGCTATACAGCTCACATAATAAATTCGGTACTGTAAAATTGTTACTGGAATACTAGTAGTAGTTACTGACATATACAACACTTTTATAATAAGATCGGACATACATATTATGTAAATTATAATAGGTAGCTACATTTTTAACTAATAACCAACCGTTAAAACCTATTGTCAAATTACTTTGACTACGTAAGACATTTGGAGCCTAGTCATGAAACTCAATTCTGTATTGTTTTTGTGTATCTTTTATTACTTCTATCTCCAATATGTTTCTTTAAAGACCAGCTATATTCAAAACAAATTTAACAAGATATTTTTTTTTTAAAGTTCCACAGATAACCACAGCACCCAAGAATTTCCCGGCTTATCTCGTTAATAGATAAGTGATGGTAACCGCTGGTGAGCCTCCAGCCAGGAATGTTTGCTATAACAGTATCCTTGTTACTTTTTTTAGAAGGATGAGAAGAGGTCGGTGACATCATCGTACCTAACATAAATAATAGACGATGAGACATAACACTTATTGTATTTGCATACATACATAGCATCACGCCTCTATGCCATAGGGGTAGGCAGAGACTATGGATTGCCTTTTGCACGATTCTGGCATACTTCTCTTATATACCTTCTGACATACTTATTATATAAGTATTTTCTCTAATTCAGGTGGCGTTACCTGCAGTATAGCCAAAAATAATGGCGATTAGCAAAAAAGAAACATCTTTTGACAGTCGGCACAATTATGCCGGCCTACGCAATTGCATATGGCGAGCGCGGAGTCAGCACTGCTGCTTGCAGTATTTTAATTTCTAAGATCTTGACGGCATCGCTTCAGCAACAGCAAACTTTTTACGTGAACTTGCTCGTCACAACGTTCTGTTAAAAAAAACCTCGTTAATCCCGCGGCCCCGTCCCACACAGGCTCTCGAGTCGGGAAGTTTATTTTTAAGCCCAACTTCCCGAACCGTAGTTTATTAAACGTGAATTAAGCGTTTATCTCGGCTTGTTTAATCTCTTGCCCATTAATTGAAGTTAATTGGCATAAAAAAGGTTTGGACGGTTTTTGAAAATGTCTGCGCGTGAATAATAAAAATATCTACATTTTATTTCCTATCTCGAATATTTTGAGGGCTCTTGTATTGCCATTAAATACCGAGATTGAATAATATTTTTTCATTTAAAAGTATTAAAATTAGTGGGGATTTGTGCCGCCCGGTACGGCCTCAAAAGTTACTGCCCAATGAACCGAGCGAGAGTAAACAAGAGATAATTTCAACAAATGACAAAAACAAAACACTGATATATATGTGAAAAGTAAAAGATCAATTAAAGGCAATTTGTCGCCCTAATAAAAAGTAAGTCTACTCTCTCTTTTTCTCGAAATTGCCTTTAATAAGACGCAAGCTCACACTTCACGCATTTTGCAAAAACAATTCAGCTTAGTATTTTCGATCCTACGTTAAGATCAACGACCTTTGGGCGACAAAATTATAAAAATGCCAAACAAGTATTTCCCGAACTAGAAATCGCACCCAGTACCCGTACCATAACCCACACACTAGACCAAAATAATTACGTAGACCGGGAGAAGTTAAATTGTGCAACTGTCCCAAAGACACAAAAGGACGCGTCAACTCCGCATGCAAAGCAGTGTATTCAAAAGGAGACGTCGAGATTTGAGTGTGAATTCTGATGCATACAAATTTACCGACCTATTATGACGTACATTTCGAGTAACACTGTTTCAGCACAGGTAACAAGCGAGGTGTGACTATTGTAGAATAACGGACTTGCTAGTTTGCGTTATTCTGTGGAATATTCAAGACGGAGTTGAAATTTTGAATATAAAAATATATAAATAAGTAATATATAATTTGCTGATGGTAGGATAATGTATCCGCCCGGACAGCGACCACCGTACACAGGGTGTTTAAAACCCACCATAAAACCCACGTAAATATGTCGCGTTCCATGATCAGCCTGTATATATCCGGCTCCAACAGGCTGGCATATTTGTGTCGACTGTTGAAGGGCAATCGTCTCTCGTCAGTCGGCATTCTATTGGACCCCACTTCACTTACCATCAGGTGCAGTGAAGTAACTTTGCTGTGACCGTATGCAGTAATGCAGTAAATGCCACTACGACTATTGTATCAGGTTTTAAGGTTAGTAAAATGACTGGATATTGGCACAGGATGTCAAGAGCAGTGTAATACCATATAGTGCTATGTGATTCAACTTATATGAAACACGTATAATTTCATATTATATTCGATGTGTAAAGAAGAACGAGTTAAAATCTTGGAATATAAAAACACATTCAAGAACGAAGTAAACATACCCTAAAGAACACTACGAACGGACATGTTGAAAACAATTTTTTAAAAATAGAATCTGGAAACGCGCCAAAGAAACTGAGAGCAAAGTTAATGTTCCCTTTAAAAATGTCAAAAAACAAGTCCATGCCAAACACTTATTTAAGCAAAAACTTTGTCGGAGTTTGAGAAACAAAACAATTGTAAGGCAATAACATAGCTGAGAGTATTGTATGTAATTTAACCAAGTTTTACTGCGACTTCGCTTACGGTCGGTACAAAGTTACGCCTGAATGTAGTGGATTTTTTGCGAGTTACAAGATAAAAATATTCCGCCTTTGTGACAAAGAATCTTGTTGGTCGACCTTTATTGTACGCTTGACGAGACTTCAGACGATGTAGCAAGATATTGTTTAAGTTCACCGCATAAGTCTTGTGACAGTATACTTTTCCAAAAACCCCGGTTTTAAATTCAATCCAAAATCACTTCTATTTTATACAGTTTATAAATAGTATTCCTAAGACACCAATGGTACTCTTAATATGCAGTATAATCTGAAGAAAATATTCTCAAGGCGTTTCTCCACATCCATCCAACATTAAAATCTTCTCTGATATCTGAATTCGTTCTTGATAATATTACATGGCATGGTAGACATGTCCTGGATTGACAAACTTTATTCCAAGAAACGTTTTAACAACGTTTTTATACAGCGAAATACCCATTTTTTAGATTTTCGAATACTACTTCCAAACTTCTGTGAGTTATTGAGGGTATAATTTTTAAACCGAACTCTCGAGAACCTGCAAGCGGATTAAAAACTGTGGCGAGTTTGCCAAAGGAGGTAATAAATGTCCAGCATAAAGACTGAACATTTTCTGATGTATTTATATAATAAAATTTCAAAAATATTCCTTTAATTATACCAATAGACTACAAAACAGCGAGTTTAACCTATTAAAATTTTGCTGAATCCGAAGTAGTGTCATTACGTTTCATTAGCAAGGTCGGTTTGTTTTTGCAGACAGTTTCGACTCAAATTTTATTGACAACTCAAAGTGAGTAATCAAGCAGGCAGGTTACTTAAGATGGCCACTGATCATTAATACGCATATTGCAAGAGGTTTTAAATGAGTTGTTAATTTTAAAAGATGATGAATGAACATTGGAAACTAGAGGTTATTAGACCTAAAAGAAAGAAAATTCTATAGCTTTAGGTAAAGCTGCCATTTCTACTGGTTTTCTATAAGACAGAAATACCACAAAACAGATACATTAGTGCTGCAAACAAAATGTATAATATAACTACCACATGATGTAATATGATAGATTATGATCCAAATCTACTATAGTCTGATCTATATTCGCACCTTAAAATGAAATACTCGTTAGACACAAATGCTACTTCAATGTGTATTGCGGTACGACTTTCACGTTGAGGTATTGGGCTCGACCCCCGGTCAGGTAAAGTTACATGGAGTTTTTCATATCTGTACCTGGAATCTGAAATGGTGCCAGGTAAATGGGGTCTTTCTTCTCAGTATCAATCTGGAATGGTGCCCGGTAAATGTGAACCCCCCCCCCCCCTCCCCCCTATTACATAAAACCTAACATAAAACTCGTAATAGGAAAGGCATTGTGTGTAAAACTAAACAATCAAAACATCAAATTGAAAATTTTAAAGCTGTTAAAAATGTGCTGACAAAAGGCTAATTGGTCCGTGCCGCGACAGGGCGGCAACGCGTGCCCACCGACCCAAGTGGCGTAAAACAGAACAAACCATGGATGCACAAACATGCTACGCACCAAATAGTTTTGAGCTCGTAAAATTGCGGGGATACATGAGTGACGTCCACGGTCTAGCAGGACATTAAAAGCATGAATGGACGTAATTAACTCACAGGTAATAGGCAACAATATACCGTAAATATTCAATATATAGCACAAAGGCACAACTAGTGCATCCACTTTTAGCCATGTATATACTCCTGATGTAGTAGGATGCGAGAAATAATAATATATGAATATGAAATTATTTATTGAAATCCGTAAAATGTTATACATTATTTAGATTCAAATACAAAATGGAATTAAATTTGCACGGTCATTGTGGCGTGGATACTATTCTGAACTAATGTACTATTTTGACTATCCCGGCATTTGAATAGAAAATGCACAAAAAATCCAATATTCATTGACCCTCGGAAGGTCGAAACCGCAGGGTAAATGGAAGATTTCCGCACAATGTTGCCAGGGACAAATTATTATTTCGTAAGTAATCTAAGGAACAGTTTTAGGGGATTTGGGGATATAGGGGATTTTTTTTAAATGGCGGCTTATATCACACATATAATCAAGCGAGCGACTGTTAGGTATATTGGGTTTATTACCTCCCTCTACCGTTTTGCTGATGTTGTCACGCCTTTGTATAAAAGCACATCAACACCATTACCAAGTTAGATCTCTTCTGACCATTTCATATAATTCATCATACTAAAACCCAAATTAATTTACTTTTCCTAACTTATAGAGTTCTAGAAGAACTCAAAAATTCCAAGCATTCCCCGTATTCTCCTCTACGCAGCAGTACAATCTGTAAGGGCCCGCACCAAGGATGAGACGAGAGATATTATAATTTAAAATATGCGTTCATATCATAAATATCGCGGGCCACGCGCGCGGAATATGCGATGAGGCTTTAAACGTGGGTAAAAAATTAAATTCCTTCCCGATAAGGTCATAATATCTTCGTACTATAATGTTGATAGATGAGGTGATAATTCTTTTATTCAGTAGTCTGATATGTAAATAAATATGATGTAGACTAAATAGAAGAGATGAACGAACAAATTTTATTGTTAGGGAAGCTAGAAACATCATCAGCAGATATAAGTACATCATTATTTTGTAGCTTACTGGTGGTAGGTCTCTCATTTGTGAGAGTCCGCCTGGATAGATACTACCGCAATGTCTTTTTCTGCCGCCAAGAAGCAGTGTATAAATACTGTTGTGTTTCGGTTTAAAGAACATTGTAGCCAGTGTAACTACTGGACATAATAAGACTTAACATCTCATGTCTCAGGATGGAGAGCGCAGTGTAATACCAAACAATACTTTGTAATTCAAGGTGTTGGATGGTGTTTCTATTATTTATGGACGGTGGTATCGCTTACCATCTGCGAACGGTAACCTCGTCTCGTCATTCAAAGCAATAAAAAAAGCTTGTACAATCATATTCTTCAGCTCGATTCTGCTTTAACCAAACTACTGATTTTCATTGGACTACATTGGCAGCCGCATATGTGTCGGCCAGCTTCACTACACTTGCTGACTACAGAACCCGATTCGGAATATGCAGCTGTTGCACGTTTTGTAGCATCTGTAACATAACCGCTATAAAATCGGATACAGGATATATAGAATACTCTCGAGTACAATTTTTGAGGAGCCAAGTTTAGATGCAAATAGCCATTCGCATACAGATCTACTCGTAAAGTCTAGAATAAAAAGATATGAAAACATTAATGAAACGTAGCACGGACTGAAGAACATTTTGTGAGCGAATGATGTACGCATATAACGGGCTGTGGGTTAGAAATACCCCATAAATGCTAATATATTGTTATTACCCTTTAAATCGGTTATTGTTCGGACGTGAAGGTTATAAGCCATGTGTTTAAAGGCTCGGTGGGGCAATGTATATTCTATTAAATTTAGGAATGCGAAAATTGGTTATCTATCAAATCTAGTTTGCATTTATGGAATACTGACGTTGCGCTGTTATTTTTGCTATAAATAACTGCATTTTTATCCTATTCATTTCAGCATTCTCGCGAACCGTACAAACACAATAGCAAAAAAATGTATTGATCGTTTTACTCCAATCGAGCTAAAACAACTCAACTGTGCATAATCAACCATAGTTTTTTTTATCCATTAATAAAACTAAAATAAGACGAAAATCACCTCAATTTCCTCAACCGAGTATTCTTAACGGTACTTGCCTAGATAACAATAATCCTCGTCATTTGTTTTTCAGCGTGTCTCGAATTCCCTCCGGAATCCTTGGAGCGGGAAATTTGACAGTGATAGCAATTAAGCGGAAGGCACGTCGCCTCCCCGTTGTAGCTCTTAATGTGGCCGCAGGTTTAAACGGTTACCTTATTGACTATATTAAATTTCGAGCAATGCTGAATCTAGCTCGTTCGGAGGTAATTTTGATGTAGTCTCTTTGTGGAATTTAATTAGAATCACAGTTAGTGTTGGCATTTGATGGATGTGGTCAATTTGATAATGGAGAATAATAAGAATAATCAGTTTCGTATTCTTATGAAAGAGCATCTATAATGTATTCTGAAAGCAAAGCATCTCGTAAACAGCTATGAACCAAGCAATTTAAACATCTCATTGGGTATAAAAACATGGAAAATATCAAACTGCTAAATTCATCTCATCCTATCGTAATTCCTAACACTGGCATAGTTAACTTCCTCAAAACTTTTGAAAAATACAATTTCAGAATATCATAAATATGATGAGAATCCTTGTTGGAGTTTTCGCTGATGAAATTTTAAAACTGGGCGCCGTCTACCGGCCTCCGGAGCGAAATATTAAGTAGCCTTCACAGCAAATACGGGCCAATCAAGTTTGCAGGACGATTATAAAGTTTGCTTCAGAGATTTTTAGCCGTCGCTTGTTTTTGATCACTTTTTAATGGGATGCTGTTACGTCCTCCTTTATCTTTACGCCTAGGGATTTTAAACATGGTGGTAATATTGCAGTTGAATGTAATATTGGGCTCTACGAGGAGGTTTTTTAGGCAATGATTATTAATAGGGAATAATCGTTCACTCTCTGCAACGGTTCTTCCGAAATACATTATAATATTTTCGCAGTGTTCTACTTCGCCAAGTTTTTAGCTATTTATGTACTGGGACAAAGTAAGTTGATTTTGACAGTGAATACAAAATTCCTAATACCCATGCATGATTGAATGAGAAAGCCTACAGCGCAAGTACAGAGGATAGCGGCAAATAATTATAACAATGCAAAGAGTTCATCGAGCGTAGCTACAATATAATAATTACAAAACATAACGATTTAAATCTTCCACTCAAGTACTTATGACGACGTAATACATACAAAATGGCGAAAAATTAAAGAAACAGCTTGTGTAAAGACAAATTCGCTGGAGACGCGGTTTGAATAATTCAATTCATTCGATTAAGGTGCTCGGTATTAATTCGACTCGCGCTTCGAATTTACGAAACACCCGTGTCATACGGATTTATATTACGACCGATCCCGCTGATGATAAACGCGCATGCATTATTGTATTGTTAGGAATTGAGGTTATTTTTATTAAAATAAAAAGAGCTATTACTAACTATAGATATACTATCACAAATTTTACACAAACCAACCGAACGATATGACTTTCAATGACCAACAGCTCACTGCCAACTGCCTCGGCCTGTCAAACATTCAGTGTTTTATAGCAAAAAATGTCACAAATACCCCCACAAAAATATATTTATTCTATAATTTTATATAATATAATAATATCAGCCCTGTATATTATACTTGTCCACTGCTGAGCACGGGCCTCCTCTATTACTGAGAGGGATTAGGCCTTAGTCCACCACGCTGGCCTAGTGCGGATTGGTAGACTTCACACACCTTCGAAATTCCTATAGAACTTCTCAGATATGTAGGTTTCCTCACGATGTTTTCCATCACCGTTAAAGCGAACGATAAATTCACAAAGAATACACACAAGATTTTTTAAAAAAGTCAGAGGTGTGTGCCCTTGGAATTTGAGCCTGCGGTAATTCGTCTTGGCAGTCCATTCCGCACCCAACTAGGCTATCGCCGCTTTTTTGTATTTATTCTTACAATATAATATAATTTATTTGCTATGGAAAATATTATGGTAGAAAATACAGGGCGTAAGAATAGAATTCTAACTCTCCTGTAGTCAAACCACAAATTTTTACTATCACTACCGTGGAGTTCAATATAACAAGATAGTTTCGTCTAATGACTAAAATTGTTTACTTGAAACCACTAGGTAGCGAGATATAATAAAAAAAGCTGTTCTTGGTTTTTCGAATTTTAAAGCTATAACGTAGTACAATATATTGTGCGTTTATTAATTGCAGCTGTGTACGCAATATCCACCCGTATGTCTCCCAAACCCTTAAGCGTAACATTAGAGAATCGTTTACATGTATTTATTCAAAATAATCATTATTACGAAGGAAATGTTGCGCGGCTCAAATAAATGCCTAATTGGATTAGCGATTTGCTTGTAATTCGTTTAACTTTTAGCTTAGATTTAACTATTAACTAAGAACAAATTACTTGATAGTCATTTAAGTTTGAGATAGCGATGAAGGAGTTATAGACTAAGAAAGACTAGACTGATAAGTCGGATTTCTCTGACTAACCAGTTGTATCCGAAGCATTAACTAAAAAAATACTTGCTTCCTTACAACACTTATAGCCCTTAATTTTACTTCTTATCTTACTAATATTATAAAACTGAAACTTTGTGTCAATGTTTGGATGTTTGTTAGAAGTAAACGCAGTAACTACAAAACGGATTTGGGTGATACACGAGTCAATCATGTCCTGGGTGAACACATAGGATAGGAGAAATAATGGATTTTTTTTACTTAATTTTTAAGTAGATGGCGCTAGCGTCGTTGTAGTGTTTAAGGGTCTTTTGTAGCGGAAAGGCTTTTTTACACCAGCAAAGCCGCGAGTGTCGCCTAGGAATGTAATAAAATTATAAATAAGGAAACATAGCGTTTTAATTGACTTTTATAAAATATTCAATATCCCGTTATTTTAATCGGAAAAACGTTATCTTTGTGACAAAATTTTCCATCGTTAGATTTTTATAATATTTCATCCATCAATAAATGATAACTAGATTGAATTGAGAAGTCAAAATTTACCTACCTAACTATGCAACTCCTTATTTTTTTATAATAATATACTTATTCTAAGAATAACTGTTATCTGATCACAAAAATGTGCCATAAATTAATTAAAATTTTCAATATATTTCTCATATTCCATTTTCAAATACTAACCAGCCAGTCATAACCAGAGAATCAACAAAAAAAAAAAAAAAAAGTTAGTAAGCCTAAACACACAATTCTGCAGAGTTCATAGACTCTGTGGAATTAGATCATGACAAATAGCGCATTCTGTGACACACATTAGTTACCGACTAGTTTCACAATTTATAACTAGATTTACTGTGGCAAAAGTTTTTGCGCTGTATTTCCGGATTTACATATTCCTGTTTGGTAATGACCGGGCTTGTGGCAGGTCTGTTGTGTGAAAGTATTTCTGGGTTAGTTCCGAGGTTTTGTCTATTCTTCTCAAGCTGGTGTATGCATGAAGAGATGCTGTGGGTCGTGGCGTGGAAGGTAACAAAAATTACTGAACATCATTAGACATTAAATGCGTCATGACGACATGCGCAGAACTGTAGCAGCAATCAATAAGCAATACTTTATAATTCGACATAATATTCCAAATGTTTTATCTCGTGTATTTGATATGTTTGAAAAAGGAACTTATTAATGGTAGCCTCACTGAAGTTAACATCAATACCAAATAAAAGGAAATAAATATGGCTTCAAAATACCTACCTCATTTTAAAAATCACATTATTGCCATATTTCGTGGGTATACCTACGCGTCGAGATTTGATGCAATATTAAAGCCATCAGACATTAAAGGCTCCAGCGTAATAAAGAATATCCTTTGATGCAGTATTATTAATAAAGAAAGTCTCATAGCTCATTAGGGAAAGATATATTTTGCGCTAGTTATGATTCAAACAAACAAAGTTCAGACCTTTTTACCTACAAACTTGGGCGAAATAGTTGATTCATTAGACTTTCACGAGATTTATTTGGATCCGTCCCTTATAAAACTAAGAAGTAGGTCGCCCTGACTTTTTTAAATCTGCGCAGACTGTCAAGCCCCTAAAGGACATTTAGCTCCTTTATTGTGCTGCTGTAAAAATAAATATTTCTAAGAAAATATTTTTTCAGTGGAAATTAGTCTCTTCCAAGTTATGATATGGACGTACTCAATAAATCGTTTTTTTTGTTGTAGTGAACGTCTAGCGCTTTCTACCAAGTCAAGGATTACCTCGTTCATTGAATTGTGTAATAAATATGAATATAAAATTAAAACGAAAATATTGGTATTCTACATTTCATTGTCTTATTTATATTTTTAAATCCACAATGCTTCAGTAGCGAACGAATAATCCCATAGACTCTTCAGGACGGATCGTTTCCGGTTTTTAAAAAGCAGAGGCGAAATCTGGTCGGAAGGTTATTTTCCAATTATTTTAACCAGAAAAAATAAAACCATAAAACCACCATACCAGAGTTCATTGTTATTTAACAATGAACAACTAACTGTACCTGAAGGTAAAATATTAGCATTTGTCGACGATCTCCGGAAGACGGCTTCTCTTTCTGCATTTATACCTGTTTTCTGCTAAATTGTGTTATAATCATCGATATATATGTATTAAGTACTAGATTAGGTGTTTTGAACATTCACAGTGTTCAACTGAATTGAACTGCAATCCATTCAAACTGACTTTAGTATAGTCAATATTTACAGCTTGTAGTTGTGTACGGAGTGACGCTCATGATATAAGAAATCGAGTCTCAGCGTAAACTTGGATTTGAATAAAAAATATTAGTCAAATAAGTAAAATTATTTCTTGTTTGAGTGAATAAATATGTTATAACAGTGATGTTTTCATTACCATTTTAGTTCAGATTTTGAACAAATTGTTCATATTATAGACGTTCATTTGACTTTACGTCAATGATTATCATACATATACAAATGTACTATAAATTTACATTTTCGTTATTTTTTGGTCCAAAAGTGAAAAGTGGTATACTGTGGGTCACAGGCCACGGCACTCACTCCGTTCCATTTATCTGTATCCGCTCGTATTTACGGACAGTTGAGGACTGTCTTGCCTCTCCAAGATCCAGTTTCAACCACTCCGCTAAATGGAAATAGGTTGCAAGAGGCTTTGATTTCTTTTTGGTTGCCTCCGGTTCGTTTTTCACTAATAGTGTTGTCCGAGATTCGTGCAGGCGTGAACGGAATACAATAGTTTCCGGAAATTCAATACTAATTCATTTTATTTGGTTTGGATATTTTTGTTACGGGTTTTGGTTAGATTTTTCGTTGAATTTATGTTTGCTATGTTACAATTTGTACTTCCAGGAAGAGGTTCTACCATAAAGACCGGCAAAATATTAACAATTCAATTGTCATCGTAGATGTTTACGGGTTGAAATAATAACTTTCAATAAACACATGCTCGTATGCTCCTCATTCTTATAAAAAAAATAAACTTGTATCAAAATAATATTTCCTCGTGAAAAATTGTTCAGATCAATAATTAAACCAATCTGTGAATTTTTTTTTTGCAAATAGAGCCCTGTCAACGTATTAAACCCGAGAGCGTGGAAAGATCACGCCACTATTAAAATATTAGCACATATTTGACTCAGCAGTAGATTACAGAATAATATAAGTTTCCCGCTATATAATACAGCTTTACCGGTTAAAAGGAAACGGATATTTACTTACTGCGTACAAGCCCGAAATTTCAGAAAATTAATCTACGTTAATAAGTTTTTATTAATAAATTAATAACGGGATTTACATACAAACAGGAAAATAAAAACTCCCGGAAATTGTAAGTAAAGTCTTTAAGCTTCGAAAATTTATTTTCACATTACGTTGAAAAATTCTTTGTTGCTAATCCCTGTTCATATCAACCATCGGGCATTTAAATAAGATATAAAAATATAGCCTTAGCTATATGTCAGCTGTGCAATAAATTGTCCCATGTTGTCCCACGGGCCTTTTTACTTATGAGAAGGGTAGAAGGGTCGTCTTCTGTCCACTTTGCCGGTCCAGAATGGTATGACAAAATACCTTTGAATGTATTATCAGATCTAGGGCGAGCGTCTATCATTTAAGTTTTATCCTACACTAGCTGACCCGACAGACGTTGTCCCGTCTTAACTATGAATTTGCAGCGCGCATTCTGTCAATCGCTGACAGTTATATAAAATTAATATTTTCGTTAAGTTTTCTTAAATTTTCTAATATTCCGCGCAATTTTTTGATTTTTTTCTTTCATTAGAACCTTCTCCTGAGAATAACAAACGCAACAAAAAAAATGTGGAATCGGTCCAGCCGTTCACGCGTGATGGCGTGACCAAGGGAAATATGGATTCATTTATATATATATATATATAGATAATAAAATCTGTAACAACGTAATTTCGAATGTCAGGAGTATGGATCCTGATATCAGAATTTCTTAGCAGTTTGATACGTTAAGATATACTCATAGACTACGAAACCACTTTATAAATTATCGAAATATTCTCCATTGTTTTGTAAACAACTCGTATCTTAAATAAGAAATTCTTTGAATACCAGTTTAGGATGGAGCCCTTTGAGCCGTCTGCCCGAGGGCAGGCCTTATCTAAATGAACTGGGTCCTCGTAATGTTAATTTAAGATTCTGCTCAAAATTATTTAGTGCTTTAGTTTCGTGATACATTGTCTGGGGTTGTTTTATTGGGATGAGAGGAGCTGTGAAAGGGAAGACTTTCTCAATAGTAATTAGTAAGAGTCAATTTCTCGTTGTGGTTTTTTCAATGCAATGTGACTTCTACCTAATAGTGCATCGTAACTACATCTACTACCGAAATACGACAATAAAATCGTGGTTTTCTTTGCATTACAGTGACTAATAGTGAATGCATTGTAACTACATCGACCACCGAAATAGATTTTGCCCCAAAGCAATCGTCAGAATCATACCTATACTTATACCATGACTGAATATATAGACTGACCCCGAATGACCTTCTGTCGACGGTCGCGACAAAAGTATTCCTCCTTTATTGAACATATATCGACTGATCCCAGATTGCAATTCGTCGGAACACCTCATATAGCTAGTTTAGATTTGTATGGTAGCCATATTAGGTAAAACATAAACATATCCAAACAGGCATCAACAACTTAGTGCTCTAGATAAGAATTATGGTCAATTTTACATCAGTACTTCAGCCAGGCTTCCAATAAACTTAAACATTTTAAACCTAACAAGTACAGCTATTGTTAATTCCAACAGAAATTCCCGATCTGAACGGAAAGCGTTTATATAGCGTGCTTAAATCGCGAACTAGTAGCGCCATGGACAGGGCATTGTTGAACTTATCGCTTAATTGTTTAATGTGCTCAGTTAGTTTAGTTTTAGTAATATCTTGCTTTATCTGCGACCGGGCTGGCGATATTCCCGATATAGTAGGTAGTCTTAGGACTCTACTTGTCAATCCGATTAAAATTTTGACGTTCAATTTCCATTTAAGATTTTACCATCGTTAATGGAGACTACTGCCTTGTCTTAATATGTCGTGAAAATAATTTTCTGACATAGGCTTTGAAGTGATATTTCTATTTTTTCAAGAATGCGACAGTTTAAGGTAATCTAACAGAGTCTTCCTCTCCTTGCCTTCCCTTTCTTCCATAACTATTACTCCTTTAGCTTAACGCGTTCACTGCGAACATATTTTATGTAAACTTTAAACTGGTGCGTTATGGGGCAGTTCTGACCCAAACAGGACTTATTTTCAGTGCGTCGTGAGGTCAAATTAACCTCTCCTAAACTTCTGGATATAAATATTTTTTATTACTGTTAGGTGCACAGTATCGAGTTTTTTGCATTCAGGAATGCTAGTTCGACATCCTGGCAACTTACAAATAGCAGCGCCTTTAGTTCGCATGTTTAGTTTGTCTTAAACAGAGGGTACAATTTGTGGTGTCATATTGACCCCACAACGCACTGAAGCTATCGAAATACTAGTGATGGGAAACACTAAAATTTATACTTCTAAGCGGTAGGTATTGAAATAAAATACTAATTTACAATTAATAACTGTATTTTATAAAAAGGTATTATTTTTATGCTCTATATTAAAACACGTTAAACATAAACGTATGTTGCATTGTCTGCAAATAGTAGGAACTTTCTTCACCTTTTTACCGGCTTCAATACTAGAAAGCGTTAATCTTAGATTATTGTAACAACCAGTACATCTCCTTCTCTTGTCTTCTTTCTCATGGATGTGATTGTTCGTACCTCATTTTTTATTGACAGCTGTAAATAACAGAACATGCATAGTACATAGCCCCACATGCACATGCTATAAAACTGTTTTAGTTTCAGCTGCAAAACCAAGGTCAGTAGTGAATATTATTATAGTCAAACTCAAACTCATAGTGTAGAGTAGCGTAGCATAGCATAGCTAATGCTTCAATATTTTTACGTATTTTTTTTCACTTAGTTTAGAGAGCGACGTGACGGCCTCCCCTACATTGCACAGCGCATCACTAATGGCGCGGGCGCACCATCCAGTGCGGGTGTGGGGTGCAGAGTGTGGGGTCATACTGACCACACGCCGCACTGGAGAGAAATATTTATCGTTAGGTGCGGGAGAGGTCAAATTGACCCATGATTGTATTTAATATTCTAAAGTGTTCCTATTGAAGTAGGAAATAGCTTAGTCTATTTGTCTTTTTCTTTCAATAAGAATTCTTAAAGTTATGCCTTCCGCACCAGATGAACAAGAACTATTTAATTCGCCGCATTAAATAGTTCTATATATAGATCTAAGTTAAACATGGGTCAATAAGACCTCACAGGGCAGTGAACGTGTTAAGGCTGACAGTCCTTCGAGTGTTCTTTAGCTGTATGGTTGGTGTGGTGGTAGCTATGGTTACTGGATAGACCATAAAAAGATGAGTTTATACGTACCAGCAAAACTTTCAACCATTTGTATATTGGTAAGAAGTGTGGTAATGATTAAGGGTATCTTTTTGTAGAAAGAAGAAAAGGCTTGTTTAAGCCTTTCTGGAATATTGACTCAAAATTTCAACAAAATCAGATAACTTCTCTAACTCAAAAAAACTCGTATTAATACCGAAAATAGTGTGACTCTACCACAAGTATTTTGAAAGTTTTTAACTGTAATAATGTTAACCAGCAATAACATCATAGTCAATGGCGTCTATTAATATATTTTTTTAAGTTTTCCATACGATAGGGCTTACTAATAATCATAGGCTGTATCATCCATAACCATATATACGTGAAAAAAAAGTATTCCAACCTTCGACATCTAAAACAAATTATGGTTCAAATACATTCGTACGACGAGCTAGTAATATTCATAACATGCAGTTCTCCGACATCGATATGTTTTTATATCTATGAATAGTTTTAAACGTTATATAATAGAATATCTATGTGGAAATTAATTTGTTAATTCTCCAACTACATTTTATGCATAATTTTAATTAGGTTTTTTTTTTGTTATCTTTATTTCATTGTATTTTAATTAATGTTATTGTTCCCTCTTTCCATACCTGTGTTATTTATTAGTGGAAACTTCGCTGGATTCTGTTACATATTCTTTAATTATTTATATTTGATATTTTCTGTTTGTTTCCCAAATATTAAATAAATAAATAAATGCTGTAGTCACATACCGTTCAAGAGTTCTAAAACTTCTTTAACTTTAATAAATGAACTCAAGATTCCTGTAGACAGCTCGTTTGCCCACATAAGCTAAGCTCCACTGCACAGAATCGATTACCGCGAACACTCGAGAACCCGAAGAACAGCACCATTATGGGACGTTTATACGTCGCGTAATGATCTTGCACTGAACAAAGTGTTTTATTTTTGTTTATTTTATTTGTCTACTCCCTATCATACTAGTGTAAAGTCTTTTATTGTTTATTTTATTTATATTTACTCCTTCTATTTCATTCTTGTGATTTTTTAAAAATCTTTTATTAATAATTAATCAAGCTTAGTAATTTATAGCTGGTTCTCTGATAATTTGGAAGAAAGTGACAAAACAGTGATTGCGTGAAGTACTTTCATTGATGATTTCTTATTCTTAGCACTCGCCCCCGAGGATGACTTACTTAATAGATCGAAACTGGTCGGCGATTCCGACTACT
Source organism: Manduca sexta (assembly GCF_014839805.1). Taxonomy (NCBI): domain Eukaryota; kingdom Metazoa; phylum Arthropoda; class Insecta; order Lepidoptera; family Sphingidae; genus Manduca; species Manduca sexta. The sequence goes on from NC_051142.1 coordinate 15,263,805, forward strand.
TTTTAAACGTGAGTAAAACCGTGTTGTTTTCGACAAATTTAATATGTCTCGCGTATGTTTTAATATTATGATTTCTTATGTTTACGCGAATGCTAGACATTGAACTAAAAAAAATTTTCGGAATTTTTCGCGGTTTTCTATATTATAATTATTTTATGCCCCCCCCCCCCCCCCCTCCATCGTGATCATGAAGGCTGCAAAGTCTTCGAAACGTCAGGAGACAATAATTTAAAAAAATCGCGAAAGAGAAAGAAAAAATATTGATTACTTTATTTACAGTAAAATACTAATTAATAAAATCTTTTGTGAAAACATAAGTCGATTGTAACCATTTCAAAATCAACTTTGTTCTGATTGGTCCATTTTTGAGATAGATCGAAGCATGCTATTGGGATCGTTTGTTGAAAATAAATGGTAATTGAAAATAACGGTAAATGAGAATTTAGCTAAACAGCGAAAAATACACCGGAACCTGTTCATATACATAGTTGAACACAAATTTGATGAACGATGTAAATAAAATATCGCATTTTATTTATCTCAGATACGTCTGCTTTGCAAACATATACCTTAAAACAAATATATAAGATAATATAATCACCAACGCAAGCTGATAGTTACTAAAGACTATTAATTACATCTCCCATTTTAGAACAAAAGCGACTATAATGTTTATTACTTCCTACACAAATACTTCAACACAAAGAATTTGTAGTGTTCGATAGAGAATTTTTTAATCCGAGTCACAAAGGAATTCCTTATTAAATTTTAATTTATCTTGTTCAAGTACTTTGATGTGATTGCGATTCAAAATACAAGTAAAATAATGAAACTAAATTAAAAATATAGGCTGTTCATTTTGTTACAGACATAGCTTAAAATTTTCTTTTTGTTACAGACATAGCTTAAAGTTTGACATAGCTTAAAATTATTATAAGGTGAAAATGTTCGATAATATAAACATACTACTTTATAATAGGACAATCAATGCTTAAAATCATTAGAAGATGAAAATGTTCGCTATACTAGACGATAATATAAAATTACTACTTTATAATAAGATAATTACGAAAATAAGATAAATAAAAGAATGCGGGATATTTAGGGTATTTTACTCGAAGAACGTTTTTAGGTAGCCTCTCTGTTAAACAGAAAACCACGTTATCCATTTCAATTATGGACCTTTTATAAAGTAAAAAATCTATTAATTAATTACTCTTTATTAATTGATGTTGCATATTTTGACGTTTTTCATGCATATTCTGAACAGTTTTCTTGTATATATGCATATTTCGGGATTTTAAGTTGCATATAATCCCGCGTCTATTACAAACTGTGTGTTATTCGCAACTAATCCAGTCTGAAAACCTTATCCAGCCTAAAACTCCCAATATATTCAATTACTTATATCATTTAATTTCTTATAAAATCATTGAAACATTTAAAAGTATTTAAAAAGGTATATCAAAAAGACCCATTAGTAAATTAAATCCTAAAACGCACGCTTTCAAAATGGTTATAAGGTTACTGGGCTTTCGGTTCAATCAAAACCGGCTCACACGGGCTTGCCATTGAAAATATTTTCCCTACATACTATATAGATATAATTTATTTTATTTTTTATTTGGCTTTACTCGCGGCTTCGCCTGCATGAAAAGCCTTAAAAAAACTTACTATGATAAAATATATCGCCAGGATCATCTATTTTAAAAATCATACTAAAAATCCCATTATTACTCATGCAAGCAAATTACTGGAATAAAAGTAATCTATATCGCTGCTTGAATTCAAAACTACCACAAATGAAAATTATACTTTTTTACAGGAGAGCTAATTAAAGAAAAAAAAATCATTTTATCTAATTATTTGTTATTTTATAAAAAATATAGTATGAATATTATATATACTTAGAAGCGTATTTTTAAGCTGCATTAAATGTTTTAAGTGGTTTTGTGATCTACTGAATGCTAGAGGAGATATAAGCTATATATAGATATAACCTTTGAATATAAAAAAAATGTTTGAAATATACTAAATATGGGAGAAAACAACCACAAATCAAAAAATAATTATACTAATTATGCTTCTCTATAAAATGTTTAAGAAATACAATAAAAGTGACCATGCAATATAATAAAATAACTAAAATGCTATCTAAAACTTAAAACCAATCAAAGTTTTCCTCAAATTAACAAATAAAAAACTTCGAAAGTGTTGTAAAATAATCAATAAATATTTTTTAAGTTCTATTCAAACAATGTAAACATAAAAGAAAATGTATAAAACTGGCCAAGCTAATTATCAAAAGTAACGAAAGATTTTTAAAACTTACCATAAGACAAAAACTTTACAAATATCAAGAAAATATTTAAAACTTTTAAACAAAATTCTTTGCCATTATGCTGTAACTTTTAAATCAACAATATTATTATTAAAACGTTATCTTATTACCATAATAGTATATTAAATGCAATTAGGACATGAGATGACAGGACATGACGCATATGAGACCATGAAATCACAACAATTTGGCTCGTTTGCGGTTGTTTTTCCTAGTCTTGAACATTTTCGCTTTTACTTCTACTGTTATATTTTAATATTTTGAGTAATATATATTCTCTTCTACTCATTTTATAAAAAATAAAAACTATAAATTATGAAGTAATGGCTTATATACACCTACCTCGCTCCTTTTGAATAATCATGTCGAGGTGACGGTTCAAAAAGGACCTAGCGTTTTCAAAAATATTAAATTCATAAAGTAGCATAAACAGAATAGCTAATAAACAGGAAATCAATTGCCTTAGGACGAAATTGATTTATTTAACATTAAAACCTACGTAATAGTAGTAATATAATACCTAAAAACATACCTAACATAATATTTTTATAATCACAATAATTATAATCCCTTGCACAACAAAAATGCTAAAGTGATGTAATTCAAAACATGACTTTATCACTGAACCTATGTTTAAATATGTATGAATGTAAGAATATAAGCAAAACTAGTTTAAGTCTGAATAAGGCCCTTTTGGTTTGAAGTGATAATAATAGGAAGTAGTTGTTATTATTCAAAATAAACTATTTTTAAATAGCGTACTTTATATTAAATAACTTAATGCAAAATGAACACATTGTCTCATAAGGTTATTTTATGTAAAACATTAAAGTTTATTTAGCTATATTTTTTGTGCAAAACAACCAGTTTTGAAATAGGGTTCTTTTGATATAAAAATAGTGTCATACTTACGTGTATTCTTTATTCAAAACTAAAGTATTCCGTTATATGATTGTTTTTTGTATAAAATTAATGCGTATCACAGATTAATTTTCGAGATATGGTACCTTTGCACAAAAGAAATGTGCTTTCAGTTCAGTTGTCGACGCGTAAATGGCAATATGGTGGTTTAGATCATATTTTGCGTGTTAAAAACGAAAATTCAAAACAAACGGTTGCGTTGTTTAGTACTTTAAAATGCAAAATCAGTGAGTGTCTTTTTTATATATAAAAATATGAAGGGTTACGATTGTATTTTTGCAATAAAAACATTTTTGATTTTTTTTTACTTGTGGCACTTTTTAATTCAAGCAGCGATATGTTAATACACAAAGTGATCTACTCGTGTGCCAAATTTCGTCCAAATCCGTAAAATCGTTTCTGCGTTTACCTCTTATAAATATACAAGCATCCAAAAATTTACATGACCTTTCACATTTATATTAGGAAGAATAAAAAAGATAAGCTGTACGCTACCAATGCCATTCCGAAACACCTCCATAGGGTTTGATACATTTATGCCCTTATTCATAAACTTTATTTATCTAAGGACGGAGCATGTGTGATACCAAGTCTGTTTCTCAGCTTTGTTTATCTAACAGCTTGCTGTTTGTTCAACTTTGTTTATCTGACAGCCAACTAGATTCAAGTTGTATCTCAATATTAGCTAATCACAACGGCCCTATGCCTACGCACTGCGAAGGCTGCCATGCCGTCAGCACTGAAAAACAAACTTATTATCACAGCAATGCTCCGTCCTTAGATAAATAACGTTTATGAATAAGAGGGTTAGTTTCTCCGTGTACATACAAGACATCACTACGCATATCACTCCGCTCACGGTATCTGTTACACGCTATTAATTCCAATTTCCAAATTAAACATAAACATCATACTTATTTCATAAAGGAACAATATTTAATCGATCTTCATTCGATATCAAATCTCAAATAACAATATCTCTCAACGTCGATAAAATTCCAGATCCAAGACTAGACTAGTATTAATTATTCTCGCTGAACGGTTCTAAGAATAGCATGGATTCCCGGTTATTTGTCAAACGGTATCGGGATAGCTGGTATAAATCCCGAGCAGACCGGACCCGATAACTCGGTTCCATCTGGATAAATACCAATATTAATGTTCTGGTTTAAGAGAGGAATCTTTTGCGATGTTACTTTAGATACAAATACGTAGAAGTGACTGATAATTATGATATACGATTTGGAATTATTTACGAGGAAGGCAATATTTGGAAGCTTAACTCCAATATTTGTTTAGCAAATTATATTGTAAGATGCATCATCCTTGGATATTATTATTTATATATATAAAAATGAATCCCTATTTCCCTTGGTCACGCCATCACGCGTGAACGGCTGAACCGATTTCACATATTTTGTTGTTGTTGTGTTTGTTATTGTCAGGAAAAGGTTCTTATGAAAAAAAAATCAAAAAATTGCGCGGAAAATTAGGAAATCTTCACGAAAATATTAATTTTATATAACTGTCAATTGTTTGAAATAACTGTCAGCGATTGACAGAATGCGCGCTGCAAATTCATAATTAAGACGGGACAACGTTGACAGCTAGTTTATTATACGGATCTCTCAACAAATTATGCTAGTCTGTTTTGTATTAGTGGCTTGTGTGATGCAAAGCAACAAGACTTGCCATAAACAATAGTAACACTACATAGAACTTAAATTATACAGCACTCTACTTCGATCGATACTTTAAGACTAATTGTTTATTCTCATAGTTCCCAGTAGATACAAAGCGCTTCGGAACATAATAGAGATTGCTTGCATTCTGCTTTTTAGTGTTACAAATAGACTATGAATGGACTCGAAAACAAAAGACTATTTATCTGAACATCTGATTAAAAAATCATGATTGTTATTTAAGCGCAACATTATTCGTATTGTTCATGCGTAAAATCGTAAAGATGCAAACCCTTGAAAAGCAGTAAATAAACAAACTAATCAAAGCTAATATAGAGAAAACAATAAAGTTTGGAAAACACAGTCACGGGTCAAACCCATGTAGGTACGAATGGGTTTAATCAAATCGCCGTGACCAGGGAAATGTTAGTAAACTCCAAAACAACAGGGAACGTAATCAAAGGATCGCGAAGCCCTTTGTTTTCGAATATTTTTAAAGGGCTCTTCATAAATACATCACTAGATATCGGCTTCGGTGTAAGTTATGAGAATCAATGCAAACATTTAAATTATATTTTTATGCCAAGTAACGTTGTATACTATTCACATGTGCTTTACCAACCTGTAAGCAGGAATAGCAATTATGAAACAATTTATTGAACACACAAAACGCAAGACAAAAATTTTGCAATGGATTTCCCTACGACAGAAGTAAATCCGGTAGGGGACATCGAAACTGCAAACAAAATTGAAACGTTGTTCGACTGCATACAGTTTTTAATTCTTTCACGCTATGCGACTATCTCAAAGCCCATGCCAGCGCCCGCAGAGCAGATATTGGAAAAGTTAACGCTAGAGATCGCTACGACGCCGGTGCCGTCAACTGATCTTGTCTTAATTGCTGCTCAGAGTTATTTAACTGTTACTAATTAATATTAGGTATTAATACTTCAAGTGTCTAAGAAGTGGGTCTAAAGTTCACGCGAAAATGTACGCTATTAAATGGAGACTGGCTTCAAATATTATTGTATTGGTTTGAATTTTATTTAACAAGAATGAGTGAACCAATGATAAATTAACACCGCTTGATATTGCTGATCTTTTATGTTACATTTGAAGATTGAAAACAGAATTCAAACAGCAAAACCTTTACTGGGACAGAAATTGATTGGCATAGCATTCCATGACTGTTAGTTAAAAACCTGTCAAGCCCATGAAACGGGCGGTCAATCAAGGCTAGTGCGAAGTGTGACGAGCGCTGCCCTAACACTGAAATTGCATAACGGGCCCGATGGCATCGCATCTTATATTGGAAAAGTTGCGGGATATAGGGGCCTTATACGACGCGGAACGTTGTGCATTTTACGTCGCATTTACTGCTCTACCTCCTTCCTCTACCCGCCAGACGCAACCAGCGGTGACTGACTAACATAGATATTTTAATCAATACATAAAACATCTATATATATAAAAATGAATCCCTATTTTCCTTGGTCACGCCTTCACGCGTGAACGGCTGGACCGATTTCACTATTTTTTGTTGTTGTGTTTGTTATTGTCAGGAGAAGGTTCTTATGAACGAAAAAATTCAAAACATTGCGTGGAAAATATGAAATTTAAGAAAACTTAACGACAATATTAATTTTACATAACTGTCAGTTGATTGAAATAATTGTCAGCGATTGATAGAATGAGTACTTCTAAAGCATACTTAGACAGAACAACTTCTGTCTGGTCAGCTAGTTTAAAATATTTACCAGAGTAAAGTTTGTTTTTAAAGTTTTCTGAATAAAGATTATAGCGCTTTTAGCGGCGTAAAGGTAGACGCCACTGTAGAGGAACAGATGGTTGCGTTCCTCTATGGAAGGGGAAGATTCCCAGTCAGGCAGATGTTGCGCCTGACCGGCCGCGGCCCCTCCGACGGTTCCTATTCGGAGGTGGTATATATGCAACGCGTCGCTCAAATTGTGCAAGCGTGATTCAGGATCGTCGTCGCCATCTATCGTGATTGCTGTGTGATATCACTGTAGTTGCCTCACTGAATCGATCCTCTTGCAGTTCCGGCGATGTTGACAAGATGGCGGTGTATGCATCGATTGTACCGCCACACGCTATAAGACCTGATTTGTTTAGTTTTAGTAATCTAGAATTGGTTTTAGAAATTGTTTTGCGGGTTTAAATGTTGGCGAAAAATGACAAAAACCGCTATTTTATAACGAGATATCCTATGAATGTATATTGGTAAGTACATTATTGGTGAAATAGTATCCTTGAATTAACTATTATCACTGTTCAATTCAAGCTGCATTGTTTAAGCCTAATTATTATGTCATATCGGCATAAAATTTAGGTCCATGGTTTTTTTAAATGAAGTCCCGTCTCATCTTTATGTGCTCTTTGCAGTTTGCCGTGAGCTGTCGTAGGTAACACCCGTGCCGTTTGTTACTGCACAGCAGTAGCTAACACCTTATTGGCTACTTCATATTTTTCAGTTCGTATAATCCTATAAGCTAAGTATTAAAAATGCCGAGGTACAAAAAAGTGTTGCGGCAAAGACTTGCAAACGTGGCGAGGATGAATGAAATGAGGTAAGTTATTCTATTATCATTTATTTATTTATCTGTGAAATTATTTGCAACATAATTATTTATTAATTATATTTTTTGTAGATGGGGTCGAAAGAAACAAAATAGTTCTTCATACGAAAAAAAATGCTGTCCAACATCTCAACATTCTCAGCAAAAGTATGTTGAAAACAGGTATGTAATTATGACAGGACCTACTAGTTACGTAGTATAAAATAATGAGTTAGTAGAGTGATATTATATATTAAAATTGATATGTGTATTTTGTCAAATGTTTCACGGACATACTGGCATGGTGCACACACTAAGTACGTGTAACAAGACAATTCTGTTATTTATGTCTCGTAATTAGGAGGAAAGATATAGCAAGAATAGAAAGATTTACAAAGAAGATGTAAATTAGGATTTGATTTACTTGAACATGAAGTACTTTGAATATTATTTCCAGGTTGAACAAACATGTCTTGATACTTACTTTTGAAAGTATTATCCTTTTCAATCGCTCGATTTATTAACTATTAAGTAATACACACGTGACTTTGATAACTAACAAATCTAAATAAATAAATCCAATGATCGAACCCGCATACCAATTTAAGACTTGAACCTCCATATTTCCACTCCAAGCCGCACCCATAAGTATTTATAAAAAATATTTATTGACAAAAATTTTAATATTTTGTTAATACCACTTTGATATTACGTAGACGTCTCTCAATTCTCCCCCAAGAGAGGCCTTTAAAGCTCTCAATGTCAACGCTTTAGATAAAGGTGATCCCCCTGACATTAACCTTAAAATATTTTAACATGCTTTTTATTGAGCTAAAATTAGCAACACGAGTAAAAGTGACTCGTTTGATTACGCCAAATTCGTTGCACGATTACAATTCGAGTAAAACAAGCACGTTTACGACGATTACATTGAAATGTTACTCATTTGCTGCGAACCTGAGTGTAAAATAAAACGTTGAACGAACAAAAAGTATCATTTATGATACTACCACAGATTAAAAACCTGTAAAAATATTTAAAAATAGAATCTGTCGATCGCTGACAGTTATTTCAAACCACTGACAGTTATTTAAAATTAATATTGTCCTTAAGTTTTCTTAAATTTTCTAATTTTCTAAACTTAACTAACTCAAGGAGTTGCAAAAATTGTACTGTATTTCACTCCGCAGTCGATTTTGGTTACAGAATGAACGCAAATGAATAGCGAAAAACACAATGGTCTCGGATGGAACGCCACCAGTGTTCTACGGAAGAAACATAAATAAAAACTTTGCTGTTGCGTTTTCTGTGGTGACTGGAGGTCCATAACCTTCATTCCTTACCAACTTTAAAGAAACTTCCAGTTCAGTTTCTTTCTCATTTTAAATTTATCTGAAATTTATAATTTAAGTTCTCTTATTTTTATTATTTTATAACACTAAAAGTAATTTTGTCTATAAGCTGTAATGTAAAGTAAAACAAATAAAAGCCATTAGAGTTGACGAAATACAGCTTAGTCACAAGTAATAGTAACTAATTGTTACTGTCAAAAAGAAATTACTAGCGGTAGGTTATATTTTATATCCGCCTGGACAGCGACCACCACAAGGTATTAAAACCCGCCATAGTTTCCCACGTAAGTGTGTCGCTTTCCGGGGTTAGCCCGTGTATATCCGGTTCCAACAGGCCGGCATAATTATGTCAACTGTCGTGGGGTAATCATCTCTCATTAGTTGACATTCCATTGGACCCCATTCTACTTACCATCAGGTGCTTGGTTCAATTTACCATGCCCGAAAAAAAAGTAGCCATTAATAATCTTCAAAAGTTTATCATATACTTAGAAAAATTGGATTACATCGCTTTCTTCCAAAACTATAATATTAAATCCACCGCCGAAACATAGTTTAATTTTAATGTCTAACATTCGCGTAAACATAAGAAATCATTATCTATGACTAGAAGTAAGAAAAAACGAATTATACATTTCCCGACTCCCTTTTTCAGTGCGAGTTAGACGTACGTGTACACAATTTCATTAAAACTTATGAAGCTCGCTCGTTTGACGACACCGGCGCTATTGGATTAATCTTTAGGGCCCTTACATGTTCAGAGTTGGGAGCTAATCTAGCTTCTAGTTACGACATTTATAAATCGCTATCCATTAAATATCGTTCGATGTTGATTTAAGTTTATTAATTATTATTATATTATCTTTAAAAAGCGGCGATTGCCTAGTTAGGTGTGGAATGGACTGCCGAGACAAATGTCCACAAGTTCAAATCCCAAGGGCACACACCCCTGATTTTTCTAAAATGATTATGTGTGTATTTTTTATGAATTATGAGTTGCATTAACGGTGAAGGAAAATGTAGAATAAACGTGGAAATGACATTCTGAGTTTGTTTATTTGAAAACCATTTATTTACAAACTAAAATATCTTGAAACCAAAAATTATATGAAGAAAAACGTACCAGCCACTACACTACAGAAAACATCGTGAGGAAATATGCATACCTAAGAAATTCTCGATACGAATTTTGAGGGTGTGTGAAGTCTACCAATCCGCACTAGGCCGGCATGGTGGACTAAGCCTAATCCCTCTCAGTAGAAGAGGAGGCCCGTGCCCAGCAGTGGGACAGTATGTAATACAGGGCTCATATTATTATTATTTACAGCCTTCATGCGGGAAATCACGGCATAAAGGCCAGTCTTTTTGCAAGGCTTGCGTGGATAGATCCAAGACGTAGAGGCCCCTTTAAGATAATATATTAGTGTAGTTGGGGCTTATAGAGCAAGTACTCCCTCTGTCTGTACTTGTAGAGGAAATATAGCCAAAGACAGCGCTTGCAAGGTGCAGGGACTATTGCAGAAAAGATGGGAATATTACTATTATTATTACTTACACAAAAATACAATAGTTACACAATAATAGCATCTATACAACCACTGAGGTTTAGACTAGAGCTAATAAGAGTTTACAATATCCATACATAACTATAGTTACTTAGTATAATATACAGAAAAAAATAATTTCCCAAAGACAGGAAAAATATGTAAATATACACTATTTAATACAAGTAGTTATGCATAATATGACAATGGAATCAGGAAATTAAGTGTTGGGTTTAAAAGTTTAATAGTATTTGATGGTTTCAATTCAAGGCGTTGTGTACGGTTAGCTGGATATAAACAAGAATATTATATTCTATTCTCATACGTAACTAAATATTGCTGTCAAGTAAATTCAAGTATTTATAATATAGGCATAAAAAAAAATATATTTTTCATTCGGCGTTATCCGTACTTGTAAATGCTTGTCGAATCACTCAAAAGAATAACTCAAACATTTAACATCCATATAAAAAATCAAAGCGCAAATCCCTTTAATTACGTAAAGCGAATAAACTGTTTACAGAAGAGAAACGTGTCTTCACAAATTCCCTTAATTAGTATTGAAACGTGAATAATTTGTACAAATATTCACCGGAGTACGAGGCGAAGAAATCTCCGCGATAAATTAGAACACGTGTCCTTAATGCATGAACTCACCTCCGGGGTATTGCGGTGGCCATGCGTTGTGGGGAATGACGGACTTGTTTATACTATGGTCTACCTCTTTATCGTTAAGCCGGGAAGATGCTGGCTTAACCACTTACATAATTAGCATTTTTATACGCTCTACTTAATATCTGAGACATTAAGGTTATAGCTTAAGGTCCATTTTTCATACATTTTGTTTCACCTTTAATATATAAATCTGGGTAACTAAACAAGTATTGACAAGTAAAGAATTTAAATTCACGTCTAGTTAGTGATTAGTTCTCGCAGTTGAAAGAAAACAATAATTCACCACTAGGCTACTCCATCTATCAATGGGTATCCAATGTAACTTATAGTGAAATACAAATATATGTTTAACAGCGAGACTTTGAATCCTTACGATCATGCTGACATGACTTTGATTCTTGAACCGTGATATGTATTTCAAAGTTATTTGAGTGTGCTGATAGATCGAATAATAATCATATTCTCCTTAAATAACCCTCGTTCAATCAAAGGGCATTTCGTGGAAAAATTAATGAACTTGACGTGTGGCAAGCAAAATTTTATAAACAAGCCCTCATAAAAAACCGTCTAGACCGATGTTATCGGATTTATTATATGCAATTGGGCTAATTTGGTCAACGTCCTTACATGCAAAATAAAGCCGATTTCAATAAAAATCTTAACTGGTAACATTGGATTGATAGAGAAAATAGACCAATCAGAATAAGTTTAGTTTGTTAAACACACCTTAATTATTTTGATTGGCTATTCTAGCCATTAACCATTTCATTTTTTATACCAGCGGCAATGTAACCCCACTGCACCTGATGGTAAGTGGAGTGGGGTCCAATAGAATGTCGACTAACGAAAGATGATTACCCCTCGGCAGTCAACACAATTATACTGCCTTGTTGAATCCATATACACACAGACTGATCGCAGAACGCGACACATTTACGTGGGTCATTATGGCGAGTTTTAACACCTTGTATACGATGGTCGCTATCTAAGCGGATATAAAATATATCCTACCACCAACAAAAATTGAACTTCCGAATTGAGATCGTTCTTTAAAACTAACAGTTAATGACAAAGAGCAAGTCCATTAACTACAAAGAGTAATACTTTGATAACAAAGAACTGCTTGAGCACCACGCTCGTCATACGAAATACGACAATCGATCTGCTAATTAAATTTTAAAACGCTTTTGTTATGTAAAAATACTGTCCTAACTTCCGAGATGATCGTGGTAATCCTACAAAGGGAAAATTTATGCGCGACATTTATAATTGCCAGCGGGTAAAACGGTAAAGGATGCAAGGAGCATTGGTTCCAAATACCGCTATGGACGAGCTATGTTCGTACTTACGAATATTGTTGTAAGTGTTGAAATTCATAGCTTAAAGTTTATTTTCGGCAGAAGTCTTCTGAATTGATGAAGAAGTTAAATCATTGGCCTTATAATGAATTGAATTGGTATGGCACTACACTACGCTAATTAATAGGGATTAAGGTAGTTACATAAATACTACGCATCAAAACCCTATTAAGGTACTTCGTCGAGTTATAAAATGCACTATGCTATTGATTAATGTTTAGGATATCAATAAAAGCAACTAAATATTGTACAGTATTTTTCTGCTCAGTATCAGCCCGAAATCTGGAATTAGTGTCCGATATGGTGATAGGCTCACCCCCTATCGCATCATGGGACGGATCACACATGGCGAAAGCTGGGTGCCCTGGTTGCGCCTCTGCATACCCCTTCGACGATAAATACGTAATTGTGTATGTGTGTGCGTGTATTTTAGCTTCAGAAAATTGCTACTTAAACAATTATCCCATTCCTTTTCCCAATAACATAAAAGCTTTTCAATAAGACACAAACTACTCCCAATTTAATACAAGTTAAAGCTAAAGGGAAGTAAATTGTATATTTTATTTCAACGAGTCTTAGTAAAGACAAGAATTTAGAACCTGAAGGGTGACTTAAAGAACTAGTTTCAGTGATAAGAAAAAACGTAACAGCAAATCTGTTGAATGACGTTGGTTTTCTGCAAAACACAAGTAGTCTTACTTATAAAAATTTCGCAATGCTATGCTTAGTTAAAACACAAATTTACTCGATCAGCTGTACGTCAAAACCCGCCATCTTGCTTCTTAATACGGTTTAAACTAGGAAACCGGTGATGATTTTCACAGCTATTTAAGCAATTCTTAACCACCTTTTAACACTAAAACAAGTTTATAAGTAAGACCGTAGGACTTCAGTCGGTAAATAATTCCGTAAACCAAACTACAATACAGCATCACATCAAAATATAAAATAAGTACATTAATGTAACAATCGATCGACTGCCAATAAGATCCAAAATCCGATATCTAGATAATTTATTTACGTTATTTAGATCTGATGAAAGAAACACGAGTCTTTCTCTCTAATTTTCATGAAATAATCTGAAAACACAATAATAGCTAAAAATGTTGCTATATACTTAGCAGTAATTTTACGCTACGCAGCTAATCTGAGTGTAATCAAAGACCTTGATCATCTCAATTTTTCCACTCGATAAGTTTCGTACTCACCGAGCAACTTAAATCGATCTCTTAGTTTTCTAGCTCAATTGAAGGCAGCAATTAACTCGAGTGCACTAGCTTTAGAACGGAATAGAATTAATTAATGAAAACACTTTATTAAACACCAAATAAAGCAAAATGAATACGATTATATAAAAAGAATGCGTGCAACAATAGGCAGACTTATTGCTAAAAAGCGATCTCTTTCACACACAACACAAATTCTAAGCAGAACTAGTTTAATATTCTGTATATTAACTATTATTAACAATGAACCGCACCGTTACGTGACTCATTTGAAGCTCATTCTGGCGATACCTAGTGATGTTTACTCAGCGAACGTATGGATGCATTCGATGAGCTCGATTGATCTATACAGACAAAGACAATGGAGCTGATTTGATGTGTGACTAAAATTTATTTGTTATTGTAATTAAGTATGTTATTACTTATTTTACAAATCAATTTAGACAGACTTACATAAAAGTTTGATCCTGGCTTATTGATAAATATCATTCTAAAGATAAAAAAAGTGTCTAATAAGCCCCAACTAAATGTCACTAGACAGTGCCAGATGGCTACCAGGAAATGCTGTAAAAATTGTCAGAGAGTTATATGAAACCAGAATAAGAAAAGAACAAAAAATAATACTCCTTAACCCCGCCAAGCGTCACACCAAACCTAACAGCTTGTTTCTACAAAGCATTCTTTGTTGGAACTTTCTCCTCTGTAACATTAAGCAAGTACCCAATCTCTAAACTTACTAGGCACGCTTCAGGGCTTTATATTTCATTTGAAGTAAGAACATTTAGTATAGGTTACATAATTCTTACAGACGCAACTCAGTGTTGTTTCGCGAAACTGTTGAACTTTCCTCATTCATAAACCAAGAACTACGAGTACAGTTAGTCAGAACGAATAAATTGCAGGCAAAAGTGTTTAATTAATTTTCTGTTTCAAGCTGAAGACTATCAAGCAATCTCATCACAATAGCAACAGGAAACGATGTTTGTAAGGTTATTTTAACTTCAAGATTTATTGTCTTAATTGGAAAGTCTATTATAGGTTAGGTACAAGCCATTGGTTATGTTCTTTTTTATCGAAGAAGGAAGATAAAAGAGCTGGTTTTTGATTATATGATACACTCACTACTACCTATGAATATACTAATAGGCAAGGTATTGTTTGGGAAGGGAGTTCAGAGTATCACTAGAAGTTTTCAAAATATTTAGAATTTGGATAACTATGTCATTGCACTATATAGCACTAATTTTATCAAATTCTTTCTTGAAGTCTACAAACACAACTCAATTATTTAATTTATCTAGCCAATACTCTTGAACATCAGTCTACACCGGCAAGCCAAACTAAAGGTGTATATCCCACAACTTCTCCTAATCAGAATCTTCCTCGCCGACGTCAGTGTATGCACTCAAGATATTAGGATGCACTTGTGTGCGTCAGAGGTTGGTAATTCGCTTATACGAGATCATACGAGAGGGCGAGCTCTCTGCAGAGGATGAATTAAGCTAATTCTAAATACGGGAAAACACGTTGCAAAATTGTCTCTTTTATTAAATACAGTGTTAAAATTAAATGTTTGTGAAGTTATTTCTGCAGTTTGCTGATTAAAAACTATGTTTTTTGTAGTTGGAACTTTTGCAGCTTTTCCGTATATTTTAATAACTTTATCATATTTACTTTTCATCTTGTAGTGTCACAAACAAGACCTTAATACTTTAAATTAAAGTTACATTATGAACAGCTGATAATAAGCTTTTAAAAAACACTTTAAAACTTTCATGAATTCTAAAGGAAACTAAAAATGGAAAATAAGTATGGAGGCATATGAGGACAAATATTAATAAATAAAAATTAATAACGACAAAGATTAAAGTTACTCACAAAAATATAAAGCAGAGTGAGGCTTAATTAAACCAACAGTAGTGATAGAAATAATTTTAACGCAATTTATCATCTAACATATGAAGCCCGTGGAACCTAAAGTTCAATTTTCCGTACCAAGTTTCGGCAAACTAAATCAGTCTGAATATTCGACGAAAGCACACGTCAGTTGCCTAGGCGTGGAATATGTGCCCGGTATGGCGATATGCTCGCCCCGTGGGATGAAAATGATTCCTACAATCCGTTGAAATTCTCTCCCAAGTCCCAACCAACACAGCGTATGTTATATCAACTCAAGCTCTAAGTTCTAACAAAACACACATATCCGAAGATCGCAAACACCAAGTTCCTAGATATAAATAGAAGCATTAATCGCAAAAGCAAATGTTAAAAGCTAGAAAACCAACAGTACCGAACTTGGTAACTTTTCCACAAACACTGCAGTCTTGGAACGCACATATTTGTGAGGTAAATACACCACGCCAAGTTTCAACTGTTCAGTTTTAAGTGTGGACTTTTTCCTTTGGAATTTTTTCTTCATAAGATATCAGTTTATTTGCACATTTGAATATTGAGCATTGATATATAATACGTGTTTATGTTCGTACCTTAAATAATTTGTTCGTTCGGATCGTTATTATTATTTCCAATATTTGTGTTTCCATTATTTATTTTCGAATGGAATATTTAATTTTGTTTTCAACACACTTTTGTATCCTGTTCATTTTTGCCCGAATGAATTATAATTTGTGCTCGATATGGCGATATATCCCTTATCACATCCTGGGACGGAACACACCTGGTGGAAGAATCATGGGACGCCACGTGTGTTATACTGCCGTGCTAAGCGCAAAAGCGGTATGTTAAGGAAACCCTATTTTGAGATAATTGAATTTTTGTAAATATAGTTTTATAGTTTTGTATGTAAAACTGAGATAGAGTCTTTTAAAGTTTTTTTTAACAAGTTGAACAAGATACCGTTATTTAAGTAAGTTCATTGGATAGGTATTTCTTTAAGCTATCTGATGACATAAAAATCAAGATTTAGATTTTTTTTTAGATATCGTTTTTGAGCTTAGCTTGGCAGTATAGTGCACGTTCTTTATCAATCGTGATTCACTTACTAATAGTGTAATTATGAATAATCCCAATGGACACCCTTATTTGTAGTACCTTTCTTATCTATTCCGTCAAAGGCCTGAACAGAGCTGACGGCTTATAAATTAATTTATATTATGTGAATTGTACTAAACATTTCATGAGACTCCGAACACTGTTTCGCGCATGAAATAATCCTAACGGATGACTGACGAGTCTTGGTAAATATAACGGTTGGGCAAAATTAGCTTTACTTTTATTAAATTTCACGAGTAACTTTTTTTAAAATCACTATGACTCGAGCGTTTTGAAAACATTTGAAATGTTTTCAACAATGTATACTTTTTATAAGCTTCTGCTTCTGCTTTGCGATCTTAATTGCTGAACCATAAATGTCCATTTTTACCACCAAGCATGGATATAGGTACTGTTGTGATACGAATTCAATCACGCTATGGTCATTGTAACCATATTGAAGAAAAATTATGAGAAAATACGCACTATAATGAAGAACTCAGTGCAGTACAAGAAGTCCTTAATATTCAAATTAGAAGCGATTTTTTTTATAAACACGTAAAGTGACATCACTGTACCTGATTGTAAGTGGAGTGGTGTCCAATAGAATGTTGAGATATGATTACCCCTCCGCAGTCGACTATGCAAGCCTGTTGGAACCGCTTTTGCCGGAAGGCTGGTGCCGGAACACGATACACTTACCTGGGCCACTATGGCAGGTTTTAACACCTTGTGTACGGTGGTTGCTATCCGGGTGGAAATAAAATATATCCTGCCACCAGCTATCCAGTTACTACTATATATACTAGTGCTTCAACGGTGAAGGAAAACATCGTGAGGAAACCTGCCCCCGAGAAGTTCACTATGGGAATTTCGAGGGTGTGCGAAGTCTATCAATCCGCACTAGGCCAGCGTGGTGGACTAAGGCTTAATCCCTCTCAGTAGTAGAGGAGGCCCGTGCCCGACAGTGGGACAGTATCTAATACGGGCCTGATACTATAATTACAGTAACCATCAAACAAGGTTCATCGTCATTCAGTTGTTAAAAACACCCGCGGTTTTAGAGATGGCAATACTGCAAACCGTGCGTCCGTACGACAACAATTCACTGTCAAAGACCATTTTTACGGCTACGTTTTGGCTAACAGTTAAATTTGCAGTAATTTGAAGCTAGTGCTAATTGCCTTTGGGCGCCCCCTTTCACTCCGACACTCTTTAATACTCGGGCGATGGACGTTAATTAAAATCGTCCGCTGGAATAGATGCTGGTCGCATATCTCAAGCTATGCAGTAAAGTTTGGCTACTTGTGACCTTAAAATAAAACTATTTTACGGGTTTTATATTATAATTTTCTCCTGACGTTTCGAAGACTTTGCCTTCGTGGTCACGTGGCGGACTGAGGTGTGATCATCCGAAAACAATATTTACATTACATTATATATTTGTAACCTTGTATATATTCAGTGTGTCAATAGAAGATAAGAAAGATAAGACAGATGTGGTCGCAAATTTAAAAGAACGATACGACAAATGAAATCTGCTTCTACTCTTGATGATAATTTTAGGTTTTACCAATGTAGGTTACAAACATCAATTAATGTCTTTTAGCGAGTAAGTAACTCGGATCAGTAGGTTAGGGTCCCTTATTGTTATCGAAACATAAAATCAAGGCAATCACAAATAATCTTATAGTATTGACTAGAAATTTACCAATTCAATATGTAACAGATCAGATCAGACACAGATCGATAGAATTGTCTCAAATGCTCACCATTACAAAAACAAAGCAAATATCGTTCATTTCTCACGCTCTTCCTAGGTTTCTAAAGCAAATGTAGCGTAGCTTCCACTGGAGAACATTGTTAGTACGTCTGAGCGCGTAATTGAAGCGGTTTGTGTGTTTGTGTGTATGTGTGTGGATAAACGATGACTCCGGCTGGAACACGACCTATTGTTACACATCTAAGCTTCGCGGCAAAATGGAAATTTAATTCGCCTAGATAGTTTGCTTTTAGAATGTGCGAGTATAGATATAAGGTTGCTAATCGAATGTTAGCTCATAATTCAATTCAAAAACTTATTGATCTCTTGTATATAGTGTTCTGGGTTTCTTGTTTACGTCTAGGTATTTTCGCCTTTATTGCTTCTGCTTTGTAATATTCAAGTTATGTTTGAGAGCTAATACAGCTAATATTATCATTATGGGATCTAATATCTGCCTCGGATGACAAGCGCTGCAGTCTCTGTTGGTAATTTAACTCCAATATCCGGTAGGCGTTGATGCCCAGGAAACCACTAGATTGATGGTTATCCTAAATGTTATGTTACTGGTTTTGGTTGTTCAAGAATAGCATTACCATTGTCACTGAAATCTAAGGTGAGATAAATATGGACAATGAGTAATATAAGCCTACATTCATATATGTTGATAACTCATCCAATCCCTGTGACCGTCTTTGACTGAGATACTTAACCTGTTAGTGGGTTGCCCTCAGCATAGTTGCTTAATTTCAATGGTTGCGAGCGCCTAAAGCACTTACCCAAAAGTCCGGTGTGTTCGTATAAGCCAGTCCTTGCCAAGGTAATAAACGTAATGATTAAAAAAAGCCTTCGTGCGCAATCGGTTAGAGCGTTCGGCTGTTAACTGAAAGGTTGGTGGTTCGAATCCACTAAAGGCGAATTTATTGATCTAGGACAATTATAATGCTAGTAAGTTGTATACTTAAGGGATGACACAAAGATATAACATACAAGTTCTCGCATGAATCCCCACAATCGTAGTTATAAGTGCAACTAAGGCATATAGTAAGCACTGAGATTTCTTTTCCACTTTATGCACAAGCTCCATAATAGAAGTAACAATATCCAAACCAGGACAGAATACGAATTATTTCCAAATATGTAAGACAAAGTAAGAATCAGAGACCTCCGACTTTATTTGTTTCAGACTGCGTACTCTGTGAATACTAGATATTAAAAGCCAGTTTCACAATTTCTGAATAAAGGCTACTCGTCACATGAATGTACCTATAAGCCGACCAAATACAAGTCACAATAAAATGAGTATGTACTATTTATACAAAGGCATAAAAGAATATAGTTAGTACCGGAAATCAGGAATCAAGTGCTCTAAGTTATTATCAATGTGTAAGTCGTGGTCTTATATGAAATGTCCGTGTGACAAGATGTCACAACGTCGTTAGGTATACGGAAATAACATATTTACATAAAGTGTGCTAATATACGCATTAGAATTGTACAAATCACGATATGGAAAAATATGGATTATTTTACATTGGTGTTTTAGTATTTCGCAGCAGATTAAGTAACCAGCGCACGCATTTTTTTATATGATAATCTTTCCAATGCCCGCTCTATATATTCTTAGAACTCTTTATATTTTCATAAGCTGTTTAATACGATAACTGTCAAGTAACATTTACTTGCTTGTGCACAGGCCCTTAATGTAAATTTCCATAAAAATATATCTACTGATGTTTTATACAAATATCAAGTACTTGCATATTTGATGTCCCGCCCGCCAACCCGCCTGGTGTGCCGGTGACATGAGAAATTCTTTTTCAAACTCTCTCACGTTAAAATTCAACGATGAAGTTCGGAATTTTCCGTCGGAGTTGGCTGTGAAGCCGGCCTTGCCGATGCGGTGGGGCATTGTCGACATATTTTATCGATAAATCGGATAAATAAAATTATATTTACTACGATTATATAGTTATAGTCTACGAAAAGTACAAACACGTAAATATTATCAAAAACAGCTATAACCTATCGAGAGATGGAACACACAGAAGTCGCTGCTTTAATTCTTTCGCAGACCACCGTTGTAATTGTTCTAATTAATATGTTTTATTAAATATTGATATGCAGATATTATCTACGAGTAATCCATAAAAAAATTAAAACTATATGAGATTCGAGCGATAGTGGATCCGCGTATGGAACAACGTGCCCAGCTATGGACTAGTAGTTTTATAGAAGATAATTTTTACATTACGTTACTAAACGTAATCACATATACTTTTTTACATCTACTAATTGTGCCACAGTTCACCCATGTATTTTCGCCAAATATCCCGGTTTATTTTTCTGATTTTTTTATCACTTTGTATTTAAGTGCTACTATGGTATCTGTGAAAGCGTGTTATTGACGCCCAGACAATTTTTCTTCGTGTAATAGTTGTGGCTTTAGACCATGTAAAACAAAAAAATACTTTTTATTGATATTTATTTTGTTCGAAACTTACACTTTTTAATTTTACATCTATAGCAAGAATACTTATTACAAAATGTTTTCAAAAAGACAAGTATAATATGGTTATTAACGCAATGTCAAAATCCTGTATTTTTAGTACTAAGGGATTTTAAAGATGAATACAAGTTTTGATTTATCGATATCCGACAGCATCCTGCACTAAAGCTAAAGGAAAAGTTTGACATCTGCTCGTGAAACTATGAAAATTGTTTATAATACTACCTACAGGGATCGGCAAGAACTAATGTCCTACTTGCGCTTTTTGTAGGGGACCACGCACGTTATTGTTTTAAAAGTTTTTTAATAATTGACTTTAAATAAATATGCCCGACCGAACAACCGATTTATATCTGTGCGGTAGTATCGGGACCATTCATATCGATACTTACTTCTAATGAAAATTTATATCGACTGCTTATACTTCGAATCGAGTATGACTCGAGTCTTTTTAATATAATATAGCTATGACAAAAATACTCATGAAAATATACCTCTCGAGGTATTTTTTGTAGATCTTATTTTTTAAATACGGTCGATAAGAACAGAATACTCACTAGGTCCACAATTTAGAATTACTATAAAATAGTAAAACTTCAAACTGAGAATTACTATCGCATTACACGCTTCTAAACAAATAGTGAATAAATTTAAAACCTCAAAATGCCCAGTAATTACCTAAAATACCTCCGAACAATACATACATGCTCCAATTGTAGACATATCGCTGGTAGACACCGAGACGGACTCGCTAGACAGCAAAGACACAAAGCCATCAAACGTTCAGTGGCGGCAAGCGATCCGTGTAAATTGAAAAGACGCTCGAGCCCCCACTTTGGCAAGTAATTTTCTTTGATTTTTATGTCAGTTTTTTATGTGTTCTCCTATTGCGTTGGACGCATCCAATAATGGAATCTCCGGTGACATTATTTTATGTGGTCGTTATTTTTTTACAACCCATGTTCAATTACTTCGAAAAAATTATGTTGTTTTAATTAAGGTTGAGTTTTACGAGCGTTCGCGTCATTGGAACTGAGACGAACCCAAATTAATATGCGGACAGATTTTTTGCTTGAATTATAAATCAATTTTAATCAAAATATATTGATTTAGGATATTCATTAGACTATAGAAACATAAAAGGATAGCAGCGATCGGTGTGATTGTTCAAAAGGTAACCAAAGACAAAAAAAAAATGCCTTAGTTTTTAATTGCCTAATTTAACAGAAAAACAAAAACTAAGACAAACGTAAACAAACCCTAAAGCGAAGCCGGTAGGTATCGGATTGCATGGACGCTTCACCACTGTATCCTAAACTGTACTACGATCGGTAATATAAACCAAAATTTTCCATTTTTGAAATTTAATTAATTCCACATCACAAATTTATAAAAAAATACCTGTGCCCGCGACTTCGCCCGCGAGAAATCAGTGTGTCACAAAGGTTTTCCCGCGTAAATCCCGCCCCACGAGATTTTTTACAACCACACGACCTGTTCAACAGTAATCGTTTTATTTCAGTCAATTTACATAAAACCGTACTGGGCCCTTATTCTGTATGATAGTGTAAACGCGTAACGCGGCCGTGTCATGTTATCTTTGAGAAATGTGCGTGGAATGGTATTCTGTAAACCAAAGTTCTATAGTCCTAAACATGATGAGTTGTGTTACGTGCTTGTTACGCACTGTCAAAATAACGTGCGGGATAGAGAATAAGGCCCCTGAACTATTAAACTAAACCTTCATCGAGAATTGCGCTATCTTTTAGTAAATACCGTACAAAAATCCGCTCAGTAGATTTTAAGAAAATCGATAACATACATTCAGACAGAAAAAGGGATTTAGTTATATAACATTTTTTTTTTTTTGCTTTGTATGACGAGACGAGCTTGCCATACGCCTGATAGTAAGCGATACGACCGCCCATATACAGTAGAAACACCATCTAACAACTAAAAAAACAAGGTATTGTTTGGTATTCCACTGCGCTCGCCATCCTGAGACATGAGATATTAAGTCTTATTATGTCCAATAATTAAACTGGCTACAATGTCCTTCAAACCGGAACACAACAGTGTCTATACACTGCTGCTTGGCGGCAAAAATAGACATTACGGTGATACCTACCCAGGCGGTACCTACCTACCAACTCTTAGATATGAGACACCCTTCACCAATAAATTAAATCATAACGCTGGTTTGTAATTAATAAATATTAATTATATCAGCCCTATATTATATACTGTCCCACTGTTGGGCACCGGCCTCCTCTATTACTGAGAGAGATTAGGCCTTAGTCCACCACGCTGGCTTAGTGCAGATTGGTAGACTTCACACACCCTCGAAAATTCCTATAGAGAATTTCTCAGGTATGTAGGTTTCCTAACGATGTTTTCCTTCACCATTAAAGCAAACGATAATTCACAAAGAATAAAAAAATATATAAATAATATCAGCCCTGTATTAGGGGAAAGTGGGGGGAAACCGGACAGGGGGTAAAAGTGGATAGTGGCTATTTTCATAGTAGGCATATTGCTGACGCGTTCTAAACCTTCGACCGACACTCATAAACGCTTGCTTAGTGTGGTTACAAATGGTGGCCAGGAAAGACTCTCATCGCGCCCGTTTATACGAAAAAAACGAAAATACAGGTAAATGATCTATTATTTTCTAATGTTTGACATATTCTTATTGGTTTTGGTTATAAGTTACTACAATGTTGTATTTTTTTTTTTATAATATCATGGATATTTACTCCATTAAAACTATAATAAGTGTTTTTTTGAGTTTAAAAAAAGTGTTGGTAAATATTATTTCAAATATGGTACTTGTGGGGTGAAGTCGGACGGGGTTGTATTGGATATCCGGTTTCACCCCAGTGATCGAAGTTTCGATTTATGTTTTGAGTATTTAGTTTAATTATATATTTTTAGTGTTTTGTACCTATTAATCTTTTTCTCATTTTTTTTATAGTTCCTAAATATGTCACCGACATACGGTAAAAAAGGCAAATAGGCTGATATGCTTTTGGCA
The DNA here is from genome assembly GCF_014839805.1 of Manduca sexta. Taxonomy (NCBI): domain Eukaryota; kingdom Metazoa; phylum Arthropoda; class Insecta; order Lepidoptera; family Sphingidae; genus Manduca; species Manduca sexta. The sequence continues at coordinate 15,287,776 of NC_051142.1, forward strand.
ATTAATTCCGTCTTAGAAGACATAATGGATATCTTTTGGCAGCGCATATCTATTATGTACCCAAGACGTAATTACAAGACCGCAATAAAAAAATCAAATCCGGAAAATTTAAAGACGAAGTATTCCGAAAGTGTCCTTCTGGTAAAAAATGTGTATTTTCTGATGTCAAAGGTATAAGCTACAAGTTGGTAAAAAAAAGGCAAAGAAGAAAAAAAAGGTTGAAAAGAAAGGCAAAGACTATGGTTATTGGTAAAGAATCAAATAAAGAAAATAGCCAAGAGGATTCAAAAATTTCAATTTGTAGGGATAAATACAGCCAAACCATGTCCACTGATGTAAGGTACGTGGCACGGCATACCTGAAGTAGAGTGTGGAGTGCCTCATAAAGCTAGTATTGGATGGTCTGCACCTGAGATATAATTTTTTGTATGCATATATTGTGAGTAATTACTATATTTTGCTATTTTGTATTATACATATTCACCGCGTTGATAAAATATGCGTATCCGGTTTTACCCATAGGTATGGGGTGAATCCGGAAATATGTTTTTTTGTTAAAACCCGTTCTACTTCTTATAATTATAATTGATCGCTGATATTTTTGCACCAAAGGTATGTCTTATGTATGTACTACGCGGAGTGATGTTGATTTTTTAAATATATAATGTTTTAACTAAAATTTTTTTGTTCTTTTCTTAACTATCCGGTGTCGCCCCACTTTCCCCTATATACTTGCCCACTGCTGAGCACGGGCCTCCTCTACTACTGAGAGGGATTAGGCCTAGTTAGTCCACCACGCTTTCCTAGTGCGGATTGGTAGACTTCACACACCTTCGAAATTCCTATAGATAACTTCACATATGTGCAGGTTTCCTCACGATGTTTTCCTTCACCGTTAAAGCGAACGATTAATTCACAAAGAATACACACATGATTTTTTTAGAAAAGTCAGAGGTGTGTGCCCTTGGGATTTGAACCTGCGGACATTCGTCTCGGCAGTCCGTTCCACACCCAACTAGGCTATCGCCGCTATTTTTGCATTGTATTTAAATTAATAAAATTAGCTAATTTCTAAAGACGGTAAATGATAGCACGATTAATGGGTTTCAAGACGTTCGTACCCGCCTCCCGCAACCATTTATCCGGCTTTAAAAAGGTATGCTCATTACTCTTGTCTCATTACGCTATAGATTAAAACTTTACCATTCCAGACAGTTTTTGTACAGTAAATTATTTGAAAGGCTTACGAAGAGATATCGTTGATCGTATCTACTTAAGGATCTTCGGAAAATTTTAATGTTTTGTGTTTCTAATTCAAATTACCATTTTATCCTGTCTTGATAATGATATCTAGTAAAGAAAGAAAGAAAATAATGATTTTATTATTAGGACACATCAGTAGAACATGTATAATAAAGACGATAAAAAAAAAAAAACAAAAAATGTTAATAATTAAAACACAATTATACCCATTGTGCCAACAAAGGAAACCCTCATTCAGCTCCTTCCTGCAGTACCAGCATGACTGATACTGCAGCGCTGATTTTCAATGAGGGACCCAGATGACGTACGGACACTCAGTTAGTGTGAAATATAATTTGTATTGGACTTGGCTGGACGTGTCGCTTGGAATGATAGATCGTGGCGTAAAATCTCCTTGAGTGGAAGCCATGGGGAAAATCGTTCGCAAGGAAGACCACGCGCTAGAAAGTTGACGTGAAGAAAGTCGTCGGATGATCTGAATGACAAGAAGTTAATTCTGCAATGAATGGAAGATGATTTCTTACGTTTACGCGAATGTTAGACATTTAAATTAAACTATTTTACGGATTTTATCGCTGTTTTAATATTTTACTTTTTTTCCCGACGTTTCGAAGACTGTAACTCTGACTTTGCGGATGAACAACACCTCAGTCCCCCCGTGACCATGAAGGATGCAAAGTCTTCGAAACGTCGGGAGAAAAGTAAAATTTTAAAACCGCGATAAAATCCGTAAAATAGTTTAATTTAAATGAATGGAAGATGTTAAAGAAAGCCTACACCGCACAGGTTGGTTATTTTTATATTTATTACCTCAGCACTTTTTACTGGGTGAACTGATGTTGATGATTTTTTTTTATGTTTTGAAGTTGTTCAGCTACAATTGTGGCTTACTATACATACCCTATCTCGCAACTTACATACCACATTACAATTTTAAACAATATTATTTCCATTGACGCATTATTTCATATTAATTTGTTTCACACAGAATACAATAGCTCTAGCAGATTTTAGGCTCAAATAAAACTTAACAAGTCTAGGTTCAAAAGGCTTTAAAAGCCAAGGTTGTCGAGAACAAGAACTTGCGCTCATTAGTGTATTATGGAAAACTATAAATACTTAAATAGAGGAACCATTATGTCGCACAAGCCTTGTATCTCGTTATAAGTTCACGGGAATTATGTGTGGTGTGTGTGTTACAAGCTGTTAGCGATTAGTTTTTATAATTTTTTTACTTTAAACCTCCTTAAACGTTTTCATTTTGGTGGGCTACTGAATAAAGAGAAGTTTTCGTCAATTTTATATAGCAATTTTGTCTTTGAAGTTCCTGTGTACGTTTTTCTTTAGTATCAGTAATATATTTTTACATATAATCTCTGTTAGAAACTTCTTCGATGCTATGACCATACATAACTATTGATTTAAAAGTAATGGACCAATGAGAGACCATTCTTATTCTTTATAGGACAGCATTACGGCTATCATTAAATAAGCATTTTCCCTTTTTTTGTTATCGCGGAGAAAGTGCCTTATGACTACCGCCCAGTCTTCACGAGGGACAACTGGGCGGTTATCTTCAGACGACCGCCGGGCCGAGTCCCTAACCTTATATACAACGCACGGCATACCAACTAAAACTCCGCGGTAGCCCTCTTCGGCGCATTAGGACGGCAGGCTTCCTCACATCTGCCCACTCTTTTCATTCAGACGGATAAAGGGTAAAAAAAATGCTGTATTATCCGCTCCGCCCATAAAATTATGCTGCATTCCTAATGTGGTCGCGTTCTCGAATTGCTAAATCCCGTGTTTGGTCGCAGTTAGTCAGTTGGCCCCTCGCCAGCCGGTCCTCTTCTCCTTGGCCCCCGCTGCATACATAAATCATCCCCATTAATATCGTTGTATTGGGACCAAGGAATAAAAAAGCAAAGGAAGTGCCACCAGTAAAGCTGTGACGCCATACATATATGTAAATGCGTTATATATTGCAATAATTTACATATAACAGCTAAGACGTCTTCGTGATTTTCGTATAGTTTTTGCTAATGGTATATATTTTATATCCGCCCGGATACTACGGTACACAATGTGTTAAAACCCGCCATAGTGGCCCACGTAAGTGTGTCGCGTTTCGGGATCAGACTGTGTAGATTCGGTTGCAACAGGCCGGCATAATTGTGTCGACTGCCGAGGGGTTATCATCATTAGTCGACATTTTTTGGACCTCACTCCACTTACCAAGAGTTGCAGTAGGATCACAAAAAAGATCATAACATGAATAAAGCACTTTGGCTTTCTTATTGCATTATTTATATACCCTACATTATCAATCGCATATTCGTAATTTAATAGTAAAAATGACCAACGCCAATATTATGTACAGTCAGCTAGGAAAATAGCTGAATAAATTCAAAACTTCAAATGTACTTTAAACTTTTGTGTCCGTAGCAACAATCGATTTTTATTCACTAAAATAAAAATTTGAGAGGTAATTTTATTTACATAGAGAAAGAAGAGTATTTCGATTTAAATTAATATGCAGAAGCGTTTTGAAGTCTTAAATTAATTTAGCTGCTTTTGTTTATAAGCTGTATATATTTCAATTGTTATCGTTACTGAAATGTAGACCGCATTAGTCATACTTTATGACACATAATAGAATGACACTTCCACTAATACTTTCTATTCCGCTTTACCATATAATACCACCAGTTTTTAAGCTGTCACATAGAGTGTCACAATGCAGAAGTTACATTTGCCTAAATTTTACGGAAAAATTAATGTGAGTTATTATAGTTAGATTGGTTGAAATACAGTTTGTGGAGTTGTGGTTTACGAAATTGTTTTTGGTTAGACATCATAATGTAAACGAGGAAAGGTAGATATAAGTTGAATAGTTTAATGATATATTTACTCGAATGTTAGTCATTGAAATAAAACTATTTTACACATTTTATCGCGGATTGAATAGTATGCTATTAAAGAACTTGAAGGAGTAAAGATGGGGTGTAAAGAAGCAAGTAGGCCGGCATAATTGTTACGACCAAGGACAGATACAATGTCATCGATTATGACAAGTTACACTAAAGTGCAGTCAGTGGGTCTTCTCCCTTACAGTTACATGCTGCGAGAATAATTCTCGTACGTCAATAAAAATCAAAAACAACTCACTAATTAATCTAAAAAACCATAGCCTGACGAGGAGAATAAAAAAATTTGCTATGTAAAATACAAACCTAGTATATTTTACTGGGAAAGGCGGCGTCGGACGTCCATGGGTGGACGGGTAGGTGGACAGATGACCTCATAAAAGTCACAGGAGGTCGCTGGATTCGGGCCGCTTCCGATACATCGATCTGGAAATCCTTGGGGAAGGCCTATGTTCAGCAGTGGACATCCTACGGCGATAATGATGATATGTTACGGAAAACGTTCACATTGAAACGAAATATCAAAAGTGTCGCCCCAAAGAACGTATTAGGATTTTCCTGGCCAGGCTATACCTTTAAAATTGTATCATTGTAAAGAACGAACAATGTAAAAAAGTCCTCAACAATATGAAAATACATTTCAAATTACTTTACAGCATAAAATACTATCACAAATAAAAACACTAGTACATCAATAAACTTCAAATGGCAACATGGAACTAGAACCAGTTCATTACAACCTAATCTGCATTCGGTCGTATTAAAACACGAAGCTTAGAATCTAGGTCAAAGCGACGATCTGACCGTAAAAACAATGCGATTGCAAGCAAAGACGAATGGAAGAATGGTGTGCAATCTCTTCAGGCCGTGCCCGCGCCCCGTTGCTATTCACGCGCCCATAAATATGCAAAAAGGAACTCTAAGAGCGAGCTGGATGACGATTTGAGTTATGGAAATGTTTTGTACTGACGTCATTATTTTCTTGTTTAGTTGAAGGATGAAATGTAGGGTGGTATGTTTAAGTTCAATACATTTTGCATTTACATCATTATCTCTGTTTAATAGACGATTAATCGCCATTTTCGATAAACGATTCCAATCGGTTTTTTATCTATCTCAAATGGACCAATCAGAACAAAGGTTTTTTGACATGCTTATAAATGAGTTATTGTAATTAGTTCATTCTTGGAATCGGATTAATGATTGAGATTGGGATTGTTTATTGAAAACGGCTGCAAAAGGTTGAGATGTTTACATTAATCAAAAATTTAAATCAATATGACAGTGTTTTGTTGGTCATTGACTTATAGAGCAAGAGCCCGTGAACCCCAGACTTTCGTTATTTTATAAAAGCTGAAAGTTTGTCAACGCATGCTCCCAACACAGGTAACAACGATGGGCCATTATGAAGTTTGAGCTACAGTGGCTTTGGCAGGTACACGGTACTAAAGGTGTTAAAAGCGGCCTGGCTCCAGCAAGTTCCTGCGAAGCAGAACAACTTATTAAATTCTATATTGCGATACCTGAAAATTGATTTATAACAAAATGCAAGTATTTGTCGTATTTAACGCTGTAATAAGGATATAGTAATGTAATTCGATATTACAAAGCCCGAAGCTCGAAGCGTCATTTTACCGCCCCCCCATTTTCAATAGTCTGTCGGAGGCTTATTTAAATATACTCTATCTACCACTCACAGACATGCCCGACGTGTACCTGCGTTATGAAAACGTCTAATCTCTTAGTGATGTGACGTTACCTGTAATTTATTAGAATTTTACGGTCTCAATTGACCGACCTCAATTTTTTTATATTTGACTTATTGAAGGAATCCTTTACAAAAAAAAGTAGGTGGGAAATATAGTCCTAATAAAGAGACAGAAACATATAATATCCAGCTTAGTAAGATATAAAAAGATGAACTAGTTAATGAACTAGTTGCTCACAGTTTTATTTTTTTGTGGTAGTCACGCTATAGACAGTGAACTTAGCATAAATGGAACAAACTCTAAGAAAATAAAACTAAAAAGACAGAAAACTAAAGCGAAACGCGAAAGCTTCGCTATTTCGTCTGTAGTGTGTCACTGCTGGGCGTCCACTTTCGCCACCTTTCCATAACTGCATTACTTCTTAAGCAAGTAAATCTAAATTCCAGCGAGGTTATAGATTTTTATTAAAGGAAATGATAATCACTTGATTTCACTAATTGATCATGTCTGATATTTTATTTCATATATTCTCATTTCCTAACCTTTACAAGGACATTCATCAGCTTGAAAATTAAAACGTAGGCACACAGCATCCGCCATACACCGAAACCGCACAGGAACAGATTCATTCATGATCGTGAGGCCTAAGGAATCAGAGCAGAAGGAACACCACGGACGTAACCAAGTTTTAATATCGGGGAAGGGGGATAAAAAATGAAACATTAGAAATGTGCTTTAAATTACATTCATATTCATTTGAAAATGGAACAGAAGATTCCAATTTCAAAAAGAATAAACACAATCAATTGTTAGTTCAACAAACTTTATTTGACAGAACACAATACGCTATGAGGAACACAATAGTATCCTTATTAGTTCATTCCGGTTTTCTAATAGAAAGTCAAACTGGCAGATTTGCTTTAGAAAATGGTGTGTACAGATCGATCTATACCTAAATTCTATTTAATTTGATATCTATATTACTTATATCTGAACGATATACAATTCTTACATCTTTATTAGAATCTAAACATGCCTTAAAAATATCTTCAATTTTAAAGATACGTCCGATCAAAAGAGAAGTTTTATCTGACTTGTTTGAATTTTCTAGAAAGTCTTCGAGTTTGTTCGGAACGCTTTGATTAACTTTTCGTGTCTTTAACTTTAAAGTTTCTGCTTATGGAGGATTTCTGCAAGTGATATAATTTTTATGTTATGTGAGACTTCTTTTTTAAACTCTGGAAACTAACTAACACTCCGAAGCCAGTCTGTCGTATGCGAGATATGGTATACAGCAATGAAAAACTGTTATACTTCCTTTAAAGATCATGCCTGGTGGAAGGGTATTATATGTTTTTTATTAATATAAGAAGCACCACAATACATACAGTATACGCTATTAACTTAATATAATTTAATGAGAAAACAGTCCTAGACATCCGATATATGTATCGGTAGAATATACGTCAATAGTCATAAAAATATTGGTTCGGACTCTTTTGCGTAACATCTAGTTACCGTTGCGACGAAGGCTATAAAAATAGTAATTGTCTAATCAAACAATTAAGCATCTCAATGAATTACAAGTCAGACTAAGAAAAATATAATTCACGATCGATTTAATCTCGATAAATTCGCTGAACACAAGTGGGTCAGCCCCAGCGCATCACTAGAGGTCACGCGGCCATTGTTTTATTTCTACGTTAAGCACATCACTGTTCTAGAACAAAAATGAAAAATTCATCTCGGCTCATTGTGAGCTCACTGAGTTTATCGGCGTATTCATCTCTATCGGGCAAGCTCGTTTACTATATCTCATATGAGAATTTAATTTAGCCTCAAAATTTTAGAGGCAAAACCTTTTGTTTTCAATTTGTAAATTATTCATTTTTGAATGGTAGAACAATAATCAGTTTTGTGTTCACGAACGAGCTTACATAAGCGAAGTAGTACTACTGTTATACAGAAACCTAAGGTGAAGTTACCTTTGTTTCGTTTCGTTAAGTAAGTGTAGATGTAGTGATTGAATACTCCATACACTTTCTTCTCCCTTCTTTTTTGATGACAAAATATTTGACGCTTTTCATTCTTTTGTTTTTAGTCTTTATTTAAGGAGCCTGGTCTTAGTTTTACCACCATTTCGCTCCGTGCGTCTGCTTTCACCTGTATTCACTCACTTTTCACGATTTCAATTTTTTTTTTAATAAAACCTAGCTCCTTCCGACGCAGGAACCGACAAAAAAAAATATAATGCTCCCATTGAAATCCAAAGCTTAAGGTCCATTGCACACACATTGCGATTTGATGCTTATTTTTTTTATAAAAACACACAGTCACACCTTTTAACTTCAAAGGGTTAAGCAAAGCCGCAACTGGTGCTCCCACTTTCCACCGTGTGTATTCCGTCCCATTATGTGATAGGGGATAAGCCTATTGCCACATCGGTCACAAATTCCAGACCCCGGTGACACTCATTAGAAAAATCCAATATGACATTGCCCGATCCGGAGATCGAACCTGAGACCTCAGCACTGCAGCCGTACCATAATACAATTACACCACCGAGTTTATAACAGTTGTATCATAATTCAGCATTCAGCCCATTTAATCGTAAATGGTAGTGGTCAAATATGCACCAACAAAGTAGAAAATCATTTTCTTACTGCCCTAATACACAACAAAATCTCAAAACCAATTTAAGTATTAATATTGCTTTTAATGACAATCTTGGAAAATTAAAAAGACGGCCTATAAAGACTACAAGCGGTAGCTGATTCCAAAAGAACCTAGAAAAACTTGCAACTCTCACTATTAAACATCATCCATATAACTCATCTGCAAGCAATATACTTGATTGCCAGCGTTAATTCTATTCCTCCCCCAGGGTGGAGTTCGGCCAAGTAATCACCAAGTTTACGAGTTTCACGTCTATTTTGTGCCTACAATGTGATACGCTATACCTACATTATCGGTATAGTTGATGTACAATGAAATTCAATTGAAACGTTATGATTAATGTTTTAATACCCGACTGTGCAGAAGGGGAATATTTTCAGGATTTTTTGTTAATATTAGAATTTATGTGAGGCGTTTTTTATACTCTGTGCTGGTGGTAAAAAAATTGTATCACAGTAAATCCATAAGGTGTAAAACCCGCCATAGTGGCCCACGGAAGGGTTTTGGGTTCGGAAATGAACCTGTATATACCCGATTTAAACAGGCCGGCATAATTGTGTGTACGGGCAAGGGTTAAGCAGCTCACGTCAGTGGACACTATAGACGTAGTGGGGGAATTTTAATATAGGTGGTCAATCTTCAAACCGAGTAGTGTGCAATTACTGTTCTGTCCCAATTTGAAAAACATTGTAGCCAACATGGACCTCACGTGCATCTCCACTGCTAAGTGGACAGACGACTTCATAACAGTCGCAGGAACACGTTGGATGCAGGCCGCTTTTGACAGATCCATCAGGAAATCTTTAGGATAGACCTATGTTCAGCAGTGGACTTTGTTAACTAATAATTATAGCCAAAATAATTTCACATTATGAGATACATCTACCAAAATAAATAGGCATATTTATTAAAAGGTCTAAATTCCTAAAAACACGTCAACTGGAAACTAGCAAACTTTTCTACACGGTTCAAATTAAACTAGTTTCTAAAAGGCTATATCGTCGCGATCTGTACGTTTCGGAGTGGTCGGACACGAATCTAATTTGTTTGCCGAATCACAAGCACGGGTCACGTGGCTCATGAAATGTCAGTTTCCATCTGACTCTTGATAGTTACGAACATTCGACTAGTACAACATAGTTGATTTAATACTTTATTTTTGGATATTAAAATAACTTTGATGTAACCATGCTGTGGACAATTTCTATTATTGGTCAGCCCGACTGGATCGGTACCATTGTATCAAAATGAATCTGGAATCATTTTATTCGTAAGTTCAGTAAGAATATATTTAAAGGACCAGCAAGTGCACTCCTTCTCACTTCTCCCTCTCCCCGGCTCTATCTCTCGAACTTAAAGGTCATCAAGGGCGAAATAAATAAGTACCAGCTCGAAACCACACTTGTAGACCAAGACAGTCAAGCTGAGGCGTCACAGTTTTTATTACTCTCTTCTCTTTTTATTAACTCTGGACATTACCGGCTTCACAACCTAAATACACTCCCACTACCCCGACGATTCAATAAAATGTTATAAATCATTTTATATTCACCATTCACTGACACACTTAACCATTCGAAGCTTCACTCACAGACATCGATTAATTCACTCGTTCGTTCGTTCATCTGTACAAACGTACGTTTAACATTACTGACATCAATTTGCGAAACGTATTTATTTTTAATTGACTCAGCCCTGTTGATTGCTGGCGACGGATCTGATGCTTACGTCATCCGCTCAGGTTTTTATTGATCAGTCTGGTGTGAAAGTTTCTTTCTCTCTATTAGTCTCTTAATGAGAAGATATTCATTATGTTCCTCCGGTAGAATAAGACTGTTGTTACTGTGTACAAAAACAGATACAACAATAATCCTAGACAGATTCTGTGGTTGTCTGAGTAGGTACTGCTTCGTCTGCCTCTTCCGCCTATGTGTGTAGGCGTCATATTTTAGTTTGAGAGAGTAGCTAGAAGTAATACAATGTATTGCAAAAGATGAATCAACGTGTTCATCAATATGAATTATTTTTATTTCATTTTTAATTAGTCTGATGAGTGTTCAGTACTTCAACGCCAACATTTTTGTATTGACACTTTTTATATTACTATCAGCAATCGTCGCGCTCAGTCGAACAAAAACGTGCAAGTTGATGACGTGCCTACACTTCCTGATACGGTTGACTCCACGACATAGCCAAGACAGCGATACCTTTGTTTATAGCCCCTTTGATGTCGTCTGTTCAATACGTTGAACAAATGCAATAGCAGCGTGACTTGTTATTGAAAATGAGTTATAGTGTGATATTTGAAGTTACGTTGCAACATACTAGAAAGACTGTAATTGATAGTAGGAGCAATTATAGAACGACTGTCTCGCAAAAAACAGCTTGCATTTAAGTGAATGAAATTAGTGGAAGTGAAAACATTTCTCATCCTTATATCTTTACTTTGGAATTATTCTTGTTAACTGACTAGGGGTCAATTAACATAAAGTAACCCATTGACTTGTTTACTGACTTAGGTATGCTAAAAACTTCCTAATTTGAGGATAATTTATTTAATTTGGGGATAACTAACCGTTAAGTGATTCTAAACCCGTGTTCATTAAACAATATTATACTGTCGTAATATCTATTGTGTTAATATGTACTATTTTTTAATTTTATCTGAGCAGACCTCTACTGATAGGTACTGAGAATTCAAGTATGATAGTATTCCTATATCAGGAATATCATCTTCATTATTGATTCGTGCGATCTCTTTGAGTCGACTAAAATCGAACGTATAGGGCGCAATCCCACAGGTGCATCCTTAGTGTTTCTAGGAACTGAGCTGTTTCCCTTTGTCGTAGTATTCATCAAATAGTCACAGGACGAGGAGTTTCAATATTACCTCGTATTACTAAGGTCAAACATTGGCAAAATACGTGACTTAGTTTTTATATTTTGGTGATTTTGTTGGTAATCGTACTCACATTACATTTAAAATAAATACTCAAAGTATTTGATTAAAAAGGAAATCCTGAATTGACACATAATTTCATATTTATTCTAGATAATTTCATAGATGGCCTTTTACTTCGGGAAAGGATATTATAAATGCGGAAAGAATCGCAAGCAAAAGTTACTTCCTTATAAAATGATAAAATAATTAGAGAAGTAACTTTACTCACAGCTCCTGAATACAATGATCAACACAGTATTCAATTAAAAAATGCTACATTCAAAATGCTGCACAGAATCCTGCGAAAGTCTCAAAAATTAAGGGACCAAAATCAAGTTAACACAACACCAAATAAACCATCATAGGACACAATTTGCTTAGAATTCTAACTAGATGCGGCCATGCCGTGACAAACAACCATGTAATACTGTAATGGCCCCATTAATGCACGACCTGTAACCCTCCCTAATATCATATAACACACCTAACATTATGGAATGTGATAACAACTAGCTGGTGATTAATTTGTAGATCATTTATGGTGATGGTGACCAATATTTTTGTACCACTATATAGTGATAGGCGTCTACGCTGCAGGCTATTCTGATCTAGTTGGTCCCCAAGATACAGGCCTAGTTTGTAGCACCCTGTCTATTGATGTTTTGATTTAAATTAGTTATAAACAATAATATTACATACTAATAATAATTTAACTACTAATGTGTTCCTACTTGTTATATTTTGTGCAAAAATAAAAACATTTGTTATTAATATTATTCTCAAACCCGCCACTGCAACATATTTTACAACAACGATAAGTGAAGCCGAGCAAGTTGGTGGTAACACTGATATGTCTTCAACCAGACGTACTAGCTATATTGCCTTATGGAATCCTTGCTGAAACTACAGTGAAGCAAATGAAAGTTTAGGAGACCGAAAAAATCTCTTTGTTTCAAGTTCTTTTATTATTGGTTACACATATAACAACACGCCTTTATACCTTTTCAGGGATAGACAGAAGTGTACCCCATATTTTGACAGCCATCTTATGTTTCGTTTAGCAACGGGTGGGCCTACGGGAATAATAAGTAGAAATACTCAATATCACTGCCAGCCCTGGGATTTGAAGCAGAGACTTCAGCGCGATAGTCGTACCTCACACGCAATTACACCACCGAAGCATTCTGATCACTGATTAAGCATTTAATCTCTCAATCAATGAAAATACTTCGTTACGGTAAGTAACTTTAAAATTTTGCCAATCCGTACCCCATTCCCCAGACATTTCAATGTAATCCCTGAAAACTCGACAGTTAAATGGGTCATCAAATGAAAGGCCGGTAACATATTAATACACGGAGTAATCAAACCCCGGACGTGGTTTAATAAGGGGAGAGGTTGTGACAAAGCTAACTACCCATTAGGATAACGGCCGACGCGGGGTTTCGCGGCGTTCACGTTTTATGTAAGCCTGTTTAAATTTTGGGACATTTGACGGAACTTTTATGTGACACAGTTTATTGTAACGCAGTAAATTATTTTATTTAAAAAAGATGATTTATGCATCTACATGTATCGGTCCGGTAGCGACAGGATGCATAAAGCAGCAGACCGGGCTCTGTGGCGTACCCTGGGACAAGCCTTTATCCAGCATTGGACTGCAACGGGCTGATGATGATGAAAGTATTTTATTTATTACTTTCGACTGCGTACTAACCCGCTCCGGAGATACCCGAAGCCAATTAAGGCAATCAGAAATGTGCAGGTATTAGTGAAAGATTTTAAAAATTCGAAGTAGCGGACTCAGAGAGCGTGTTGAACAAAAACGAAGATTGTAAACAATATTTTAATTAATATATACGTTGCTATAAATGATGAATCCTGCTTGGTGCTCCCACTTGTGGTTTATACTCTTAATACCTTTTAAATTCAATCTCTTGAAACAGGCAGTTTACGATGCACATTCTGCTCGACGGTAACAGATAAAGTATGTGAAATTCGCGTCTGTATAGTTGCCTTTCTGGTTGTCTTCAACTATGCTAGTTGCTAATCGTTACTCAGGAATACAAGGGACAAGGGTTGGGTCCGCGCGGCCTCGTCTCTCTAAATCATTATTTAATAGTTGTCACCCGCTGCGTCACCACGTCCGAGTTAAAAACTATTGTAAAATATTTCCTCGGGACTAAAAGGTGTAATTTGTGATCCGATTTGTAGATATTGGAAATGCTTCTAAAGTCCTCGAAGGTATAATTTATAAGAACAATTTTGAGTTAGCAATTAATTATAAAATCAAACTGTTACGTTTATGAAATCGAACTAAACAAAAAGTTATATGAAAAGTAGTGTTCAGTATTTCTCCGATATCTGAACTCCTTCAGTGAATAGTAGTAATTGCTCTCTCTGTAGTCTTATTTCAAACTGTAAATCAATTCCACGCCTTTAAAAAAATATACATAAAAATTAATTTATGGAAATAATTTTCTTTTTAATAAAAAGTCATATTAGTCCAAATACCTACTTGAATATGAGGTTTGAAACGAGAGCGATACAACCAATGTAACTGGCCACAAGGCATGCAAAATTAATCACTTTTTAAAATTAAATTGAGAGTTGAACCACGACCGCAAATTAGAGAAATATAAATTACGCCAAACATTGAAAAGCGTTTAGAGCTGTGTAAATATTTGGCTCTGCTAATTAATAACTCGATCCTGCCGGCACGCGCTTTAGATTTTGTTTGTTGATAATTTTGGTTGTGATTTGAAATCGCTTAGTCACATTGGCGTAGCCAAAGTTCTAACCAATCCGTCTATTCTCATAATTATTTAGTTCCTAAATATTCAATATTTTTTTTTGAAACACGCACGGTAAGGTTACCCCAATCCGGCTGATGGTAACTGGAGTGGGGTCCAATAGAATGTAGACTGACGAGAGATGGTTACCTCTCGACAGTTGACACAATTATGCCGGCCTGTTGGAAGTGGATATACACAAGCCGATCCCACTATGGCGGATTTTAACACCTTGTGCACGGTGGTCCCTATAAAATATATCCTATCACCACCAAAATTAGTCTTGAAAATGTTATAACACTATAAAATTTTATACTTACTTAAGTTTCAGCGTTCGCGCATTTCAATGTACCGGCCGGTGCCATAGTAAACTCCATGCTTCACCCTAAAATACACTAAAAATAATTATCTCGTATCTCCGCTCCAATATGTGTAATTCAGTGCATTTTCCCTTAATTACAAATATAATACGAATTACAACTTTAGAAGTTAAAACATATGATAACCGAATTTATATATACATTTATTTACCATAGACAATAAACTCATTGATATAAAAGGTGAAATATTACGTCTCATATTAAATGCAGGAAATGAGACATGATAGTTCCTATCGCTGGACAATACTCACCATCATAAGACATTAGATGTTAAATTTAAATCCAGATGGCTACAATGGCCTTTTCATTGGAACACAGCAGTGTTTGTCTACTTAGCTACAGACACAGACGATGTACTAGTACCAATCTAGACTGACTCACATGCAAGACTATTACCTAGTTCACATCTTGGAACCAAAATCCACATACGAATCTTTTAAAAGAGGGTAGTTCTTAACACGTCCATTCAAAGAAACCTATTCACGTACCGTTGGATTGCTCAAGGCTCTATTAATTAAAAGCCAGACGTTTTCATAGCTCGTCCCAAATTGACACTTAGCTCTTGTTAATTGGATTCTTTTTGGCACGCTCTGTAAAGACCAGTCTTGGAAAGTACAAATGTTTACATAAATTCATTTAATTTGATGGTACTACGGATTTGTTAATGGTATTAACATGGATTTTTGTATGAAACATTTTGTACCTATATAATTTTAGATGAACATAAGTTCAGTGAACTTTCACATGAGAGACGAAGATGATCGCGTGCATAATTACACTCCACTGGTCACCCTAAACTATCCGGCACAAATTTCATAACGTCCAGTAAATTGCAATATCCTTCAAATAGGAACTCAATAGAATTTCCACAATATTGCTTATTTGGACTCTCCACATACTAGTTAACCTCGTAGTAATATATACCGCAATTTATATTTTAGATGTATATAACCGACAATTTTAACAGAGACGTTCTTAAGACATACATCAGTGGCGAAACAAAGGCTGGTGGTCGCTTAACGTGTCACTGGCACGCAACGATCAATCTACGTCACTGCTCGCTAATTAGTCGCAAATGATTCCCTAATGTCAAAACTATACGCGGTTGGAAACGGATTTAGAATGGGGTGTGGGGGCGAACCTCCCACTTAAGCGATTCAATTGTTCAAAGTCGTGCGTTATGGAAACTGAAATAATGCTTGATGTCATTCTTTACGCCCTTTGTGTATGATAAAATAACGTGTTCAGTGCTGTTGAGGCTGCCTTGATACTATTATGCATCAGGTATGTTTGCGGGGGCAAGTGTAGATTGCTTTTATGCCACGATGCGTAAATGCTGAGCGTAAACAATGTACACATCGACGATGTTTAACAACATTTTACTGTGTCATGATTAAAAAAATCATAAAAATCGCTGTGCGTCATGATTACAGAAATCATAAAAATAACTGTGATATGGCTCTCATACTATGTTACTCTTAGGGAGTGCGTCAATATAAACCTTTCAATCTTATCGAGCGGACCCGCATTGTACCCGTTTCACACATGTTTGGAAACATATCCATCATCTATCGACAGGGAGGTTACACGAATTAATTAATGAAAAAATGGGCCAAAACTTCCTTTTGTCCGCGCATCGACCGCACCCATTGTCACACGAAACGTTTCTTTTGTCCGCTCTAATATATAGGGTTGATAACGAATAAATATTGAATGGGCTTTTGGCATAATACCATAAAGTGATGATATCGAGAATAGATTGTCGAGATGGCGGTCTAGAGTTTGGTCGTAAGGCACTTTTAGGTAACTTCATATATCATCCTAATATAAACCGTCATACGTGACTATTTATGGCCGTTTTCGATTCAAATTAAAAAAAAAAAACCACATCTTAACCTTTGATCTAATTCCAAGAAAGAACCAATCAAAATAACTAATTTGTAAACATATAAAAATACTTTTGAGATAGATCGTCGTGAGCTCTTTTCTAAGTATAATTCGCGTGAAGAGACCTGGTTGATGATATTATAGAAGTATTCGCCAAATTGGTCGTAATCTGTTACATATCATTAGTACCAAAAGGGTTTTAAAACGATGGTGGAGAGGACTTTACATCTAATAACCAGTTTAGTACATCCTAGTTTATGTTAGTCACAACAAATACATGTAAACACAGCAGTAATTGTACAGTTGATAATGAAATATGAATACAGTTGCTTTCAACCACCTACCGGAGTTGCAGTCGAGTTGTTAATTCAATAAACCAAAAGTTTACAACTAAAGCACGTCTCTGCAGACCAACGGTGTAATCTGCGGCTTCGTGTAGTCTCCCGAACGTAATTAATGTGGAATGTGAAACGAAAAATATCTAGTTACATTTTCCATATTTTTAAAAAGCGAGTTTTTAAAAAGTCCCGATAAAAAAATTAAAAGGATTCCTCGATTATAAAAACAGAATCGATGCGCTACAAAAATCAATAGAATTAGCTAGCAGTTATAGTAAACCATGAAAGACGGATAAAATTGTTGAGCCCCCAAGGATTTCAGGTCACAAATCACAAGTAGTGTTGCCAGATATTCCAAAGAATGTCCCACTTTTCCATTCTTTTAGAGTTTCTCATGCTAACACCCCAGAATCCAGGAATTTCATCTAAATAGATAATATAAGAAATTCAGAAGAGACCGAAGTGTAAGCTATATATGACGCAAGATGTGATATGAAGATAGCAACAGACTACGGCACGTGGATATAAGGAATAAAAAATGTATCCAAAAAGTTGTTTTTATCTCCAAATCCTGGGGCCGTAGACGAGATGCCTTCTACAATCGGTAAAGCTAATAGAAAATTTTAAAAAATGTGTAGGAATGACGTATACTAGCACGTCTGTCGTTAGGATATGTCATGCCTATAAATTTGGTGTAACGTTAACGATTGTAAAAAGGCATCTTGTCCACGCCCATGGTATTCCAGACCATCTAGCAACACAACTTCCATGTTCATAAACCATAAACCTCACACCTAAATCAAAACCCCGTCGACCGTACAAAACTGCTCAATTTCAATCCATTACCACCATAAAACCACCATAACATCCAACAGCAGTAACATCGCCAGTAATGGTCGGGTTGTTAACAATAAAATCTTATCCGTGCAGGGAGAGCTCGGCGCTATAAATCGACTACGATCGGTAATGGGTTCAATAAATAAAACATGCCAGGGTTGTGGACAATGACGTACGGACCCAGGAGTCATTGACTCCACTTTTATTTGCGTGATTGGGCGGCTTAATGGTCTTAAAAGGCAATGCAGTGTTTCATAAAAATTGAATTGAAATACTAGAGCTCTGGTTGGAGTACTGCTCTTCTTGGTGCCAAGCATTGTTCTCTACTAGTTTAAGGAATAGTATAACTGGACATGCTGAGATGGTATTTGATATTATGGCGACGTGCTCATTGTCGTTATTATATGACAAATGTATTGATCGTCAAATCATTTATTAATATAAAAAGGTGAATATATTATTGAAATAACTTAAAAATGGCACATACAGTTTATAAAAAGTTGAATACAAAACCACCCTTCGTTCAAGGAGGTTAAAATTCAACATCGACTCCCGCAAAATTACGTCAAAATTCCTTCTTATACGAATCTTCCTTCCAAAATGCTCATAATTTCGCCGCACATTTTTAGGACTTCACTATTTAAGCCCTTAATAACGCACTAATGCCCGGTGAAGGTAAATCCGCAATGAGATCTGTCATGGGCAGACGTTATACTCAAAGGGATAAGCTCTCAGTTGATTTGAGGAAGCTCAAGGAAATTCAGCAAATGTTAGTTGGATTATTATGGACCATTAGGGTTTGTCTCGTGTGAATTTTGATGATGTTTCTTTATAACAATGTTATAGTCAATACCTTTTGGGCTATTGGACTTCCTCAGTGGTGTAGTTGTACTGCATGCGCGGTACGGCAGCGCTCTGAGGTCCTGGGTTCGAATCCCGCGTCGGGCAAAGTGATATGGGCAGTGTGTATCAGCCCGGAGTCTGGAATTAGTGCCCGATATGGAGATAGGCTCGCCCCCTATCACATCCTGGGACGGAACACACATGGCGAAAAGTGGCTACCCTGGTTGAATCTCTGCATATCACTTCAGGGATAAATGCGTGATGATGTGTGTCTGTGTGTGTATGTTACCATCAAGAAAATATAATTTGGATTGGGTTCCGTATGTACTAACCATGTTGCTTACTTGTGTATGCCATGAGGGTAGATACTATTTTTTTTCTTAATACTTTAAATATCTGGTAAATAAAAGTCTTATCTATTTGACAACTAAGTTTACCTCGTACATTGTCATATTCAATGATAAAAATTCACGTCGAATTGATAACTTCCTCCTTTTTTTGAAGTCGGTTAAAAACAAACAGCGCTCCACACAAAACCACTCTCAATAAAATCAGAATGAACTAAAGCACTCTAAACACTAGAGGAGATTAAAACAATATTGATTTAAGCCGTGCACTCGACAGACGATTTTATATAACCTTAAACGAACAGCGAACATAGAACAACGGCTCCATCGCAGATTAATCTTAAAACAATATAATCCTACGGCATTCTTGCCGAACAAAACAATAAAACATTGAAACAACAAGAAAGCTCGTGAAATGAGTCCGGGAAATTAAGAGAGATTTTTATACCACTATTTTTAACGATACTGGCCGAGAAGCTTATTGATATTAGCGCCATCTATTGGTTCATTAAAAATTCTGTTTTAAAAGTCTTGTCGCCATTTTGAATAACCGTTTTTTTCGATCTATCTCAAAAATGGACCAATTAGAACAAAAATATTATTTGACATGCTTACGAATGAGCTATTTTGATTGGTTCATTCTCGGAATCAGATTGAAGATTGAGATTGGGATCGTTTATTAAAGTATAAATCATTGCCTGAATTATCACATGTGCTACTTTTTATCTAGTAATTTGCTCCATTGAGAAATTATAATTGGATTGTTTAATTTAAAAAGATGGTGCTGGCATGCATGCATAGGTACAGTATTTTAGGTACTTTTGTTGTAGGAAAGGTTTTTCACGAGGGGAAATTGCGAGCAATACCTAGTTATATAATAAATAATTCTGTCCCCACCAAACGTGAAGATATTTTTATAACTCCAACTGCCCACAACGTTTTGCGGAAAAACAGAAAGTCGTTTATGCAAATTTTATTATATTAATGGCGGAGGTCCGTGGTTTATTATTCGGGCGTCTGCGACCGTAATCTTCAAATTATAATTATTTGTCTTTTACAGTATTAACATTGTTCTATTGCATACCTGAGAAGTTCTCTATAGGAATTTTGGGGGGTGTGTAATGTCTACCAATCCGCACTAGGCTAGCGTGGTGGACTAAGGCTTAATCCCTATCAGTAGTAGAGGAGGCTCGTGCCCAGCAGTGGGCTAGTATATAATACAGGGCTGTTATTATTATATTACAATATTAACAATTTGAATATAGTAATAAACATATTCTAGTAAATTCGAAGATTGGATAAAAAACGTTGTAAGGGACTAAGTATAATGAATCGAATAAGTTAGGTTCGCGTTATTCTTATTCACCGAAGAGAGTGAGTTCTCTGAATAAACATTATATTCGAATAAATTTTACTAGTAGTTTCAGGGTAGGCAATTCGCATAACAAATTCCAAAAAAGGTCCAGGCACTATTGCGAATTCTCAAAAAAATTGGAAAATTATCTTTATGATGTCGATTCGTCGGGTTACTAAAATTTTTGTAAAGCGTAGCGCCCGCTTATTTCATGTGGTTTGACCTGGCGTGTTATATTGCCGGTAATATTATCTATTAGTGGAAACTGTGTTGGATTAAGAACCTTAATTTACATTTATTTATTTTTAGTCATAATTTGTTCTTTTTTTCCCCAAATAAATAAATAAATATTCTGAACTGACTACCTTCACTAACCTTTGTATCATGGCGTGACTTTTCATTGTATTAAAGGCTGGTGGTATGATATATTTTATATCCGCCCTGATAGCGACCACCGTAAAGAGTATTAAAACCCTCCATAGTGGCTTACGTAACTAATCTAACTATGTCGCATTGCGGGATCAGCCTGTGTACATCCGTTTCCAACAGGCCGGCATAATTGTGTCGATTGTCGCGGGGTTATCATCTCTCGTCAGTCGATATTCTATTGGACTCCGCCTACCATTAGGTACAGTGGGGTCACTTTGCCGCATTCGTACAAAAAAAGGCATTGGCAGAAAGCGGTGCTGCACAGTTAAACAAATTAGTAACATTGCGCAACGTGGTCATTACTACAACAGAGTTGAAAATCCATCATTATATATTGGTATTTCAATAAAATTGTTAAAATACTTGTTTTAAACTTTGTTATTTTCATTTATATGTTCTATTTGTCAATACGTACAGAGCATATTTACGTCGAAAACAATTTAAAACAAGGATTTTAATTAAAGCATCAAAACAAAAGGTCAAAACGAAATTCGATCCAATCAAATTTCTAAGAAGTTAAACCAGTGTTCGGGATGAAACCTTCAAAAGGTAAGGAAAGAACTGACACACATAATTACTCGATAGGGTCAAAAGGACCGCAGGCTGTTGTAATGGATAAGGGTTCAAAGACCTACCCAGGCTTTCGAGACCTCAGGTTAAGGGTCACAAGGTTTTCGAAGGCTACAATTTCTCCGGGGCTAAGTGATTTGAATAATAGAAGTGCTAGATATTTCGGAATTTAGGGGTCAGACATTTCAATGTGGGATTTAAAGAGTTTCAATTCAGCTTTGTAACTTAATTATTGAAGGATCAGAAGGTTCAAAATATAAAGAAAAGAAAGATAAACATTTAAAAAATAACAATAAAATGCTTCAAAAAATTGGGTAGTACTCTACTTTTCCATTAGGTCGTTTTGGCGATGTATTTTTCATAGATCAGATCGATCTAACACGATTAACAGGTTTCTTGTCAAATGTTTAACACCAAATCTGCTAATAAACAATACCTACAGTAAAAACATTCCTAGAACCTTGTGTAAAGTACTGCACACCAGGTAAATGCTCCTCAATCTGAAAGGTATTTTTTAAAATTTCATCATCATCATCAGCCACAAAATTTTTACTGGTGAACGTGGGACAAAAATTTCCAGATCAACCTATCGGAAGCGGTCCACATCCAGCGACCTCCTGCGACTTTTATAAGGTCATCTGTCCTCAATAAAACTCGTTTTATAAAGTCAAGCATTCATACTACTTATATTTTCAAAATAATCATGGACAATACACGTTAGTACCAAACTCCGAATTGCGCGCCTAAAATCGAACCAAACACAAACGCATTCCAGCTCGACGATCGCACAATATATTTCAAAAACCCCGAGCCATTTGTACATCGTTGCACAGTTTTACGATCGTATAAACTTAATTTTATAAAGGGGAATATACGAATAACATAAATTTGGCGCGGGTAAATGCAACAACTCTCAACGGGCCTCATTTACAAGTAGCAAAGTGGCCGAATTCGCCGGTCCCCGCGGCGCGGCGCGCTGCGTGACGGCAAACTTGCTTACTGAGAATTCACCTACCCCACTTACACACTGAAAAGATTACGTTTACGAATACTTTAATTATAATTGATATACGGTTTATTAATTGAGTTGCTGCTTGCGACTCCACCCTTACGGAATTTTCTAGAATAAAGTTTCTACTTTATAGTTTTCTAGGATAAAAAAGCTTACATGTTAATACTAGGGTACGGCCCCTCTGTGTGCCGAATTCCATTTAAATCCGTTCAGCGGTTACTGCATTCACATGTAACAAACATCGAGAGAAATATCTGTCAAAGAGCCTTCAAAAACTATTTCATTTATATTTGTAGGAATAGTATGATGGAATTTAACATGGATTGACATATGGGCAACAAAGCTAAGGTCAGTTTTATAACAACCGAATGACGACGAGCTAGCCGGTAATAAGTGTTGTGTGCCGATTGCTCAGAAACAACAGTCATAAATTTAAGTTTTAGTTGAAATTATAGGCATGTTTGGCATAAGATTAAATCTTTCGTTGATCGATATTTTCTTAACATTGCATATATTAGTACGATATAATGGCATTGTAGTCCCCAAATACAACAACATAAGTCTAATTTCAAAGTCACACGTCTGCATCCGCACCAAAGTAGCACTTTTGGCTAACGAAACTCTGTTAAAGAAACAAATTGCTGCGGTTTCGATTCCCGCGTGAATTAGTTCCTAAGTTCATGGAAAACCATTTATTATTCTTAACAAAGTGAAACAGATATATTAAAGTTTCGTCCATATAACTTAAGACCGTTAACTTACAACGGTTTTCGGTAGTCTAATGGTGACAATGTAAAATGTTTGGATAGTTTTTTGTCTGACGCGACTATTGAATAAAAGTTTGTCACTTCATTGACGTGTTAGCGTAGTTAAAATTCGATTCATGACGTTTTGTTACCGGCAAAATACACACATATCACGCAATTATCCCCGAAGGGGTATGGAAAGACGCAACCAGGGCACTCACTGTTCGCCAAATATGTTCCGTCCCATGATGTGATAGGGGCCAGTCTATCTCCATATCAGGCACTGATTCCAGACTTCAGGCTGATACTAAGCAGCAAAACCCAAATATCACTTTGCCCGACCCGGGATGCGAACCCAGGACTTCAGAGTGCTGCCGCACCACGCATGCAGTACAACTACGCCACCGTGGCAGTTTGAATCGACTAAAAAAATATGAAGTAATAAAACATTAATCTCAATTCGAAATATTTCATAATTGGCTCATCTAGTCAATTAAGGAATAATATTGACGCGTATGATAAAATGTATGACAACGTAGCTTACGAAATGTCTTACCAGCTCTTGAAAACGAAAAATATAATTTTAATAAAAAAATTAAACCGCCTTCAAAAACCACTGAAAACCAAAAATTAATTTCACATAACAGGTATATACTGGATACCTATTTGGGAGTCAGTGTCTAATTAAAATTGCTAGTTAAGCCTTTGAAGTCGGTTTAAAAAGGCGAAAATATAGTGTTAATGTTATCCAGATCCTCTTTAATTACGACTAATATATCCCGTTTCCCATACACTTCTTGTACTCCGTTCCTTTGTAAAGTTATTACATTTTTCCGCTTTCACAGCCCCGGAGACAACTTACTAATGGGTTTTTAGTTTGCGACCGCGACACGGCGTTTATTTGTTTCCATGTGAATTATTGTGATGTATGATTCTCGGAGAATAGTGTTTTAAACATTTTAAATCTCACCGCAGAGCGCAAAGTTAGCAGAAGTCTGTTTTTTTGTGTTTCGTATTTTACGTCTTGAATTATAGTTATCTTTATTATTGCACATATCGGCTAAAGAACTTGGGGTTCTCATACTGTGATTAAAATGTACATTAAACTTTACTTCAGTTGTTGGATGAAACAAAACTGAACATAGCCAAAAAAAACTATAAAATTGCCAACATTTAATGCGCGTTGTGCGTTATAGTATTGTTTGGGATGACAGGTATAAGTGTGTTGGAGGTCTTCGGAAATCTCTCACAACAAACTCAATAATAGCAAGCCGTCACCTTACAATTTCTGTGAGACACCGGTCTACATTTTTTTTTATTGCAAAGCAATAACGAGACGAGCTTGCCGTTCACCTGATGGTAAGCGATACGATGGCCCATAAACAATAGAAACACTATCCAACACCTTGAATTAAAAAGTATGGTTTGGTCTTCCACTGCGCTCGCCATCCTGAGATATGAGATATTAAGTCTGATTATGTCCAGTAGTTACACTGGCTACAATGTTCTTCAAACCGGAACACAACAATGACAACACACTGCTGCTTGGCGGCAGAAATAGACATTGCGGTGGTACCTACGCAGGCGGATTCTCACATATGAGAGACCTACCATCAGTAATTTTTTTAATAAACAGTTTTACAAAGCGTCTCTTCTACTTTAATCTTTTACTACTGTATTCTAATGAATAGTCAGTACAGAGCTGCAAGCACCAAGACTAATGAGGACTATTAGCAACACCACACTAACCTCACTACCTGTTTTATTTAACGAAATAACATGTGGATACATTAGAAACATTCTACTTACCCCAATTAGAATGAGGTAATTAAGTAAATTATGTAATAAAAACAACCATCAAAACATTAATATGAAACATCTGTTCCTCATAGTATACGGAACTTGGCAAGTCACAAGTGAAATACGCATTGTCTCAAAGGAAAATAAAAATAAGAACGCTTAAGGTCCAACCAGTCCGTCTTCATGCCCCATTATGGGGATAAGGAACCCATAAAAAAAAATTCTTTGTCACAACTTGAATGCGGACAATAACGACCTCTTGGACGACTCTTGGGAAATTCCTTAGTATTAAGCAAAGAAAAATTGCGAGCAGGTCCGTTCACACTGCACGTAGACCGTATTGTTCATGATTGTATTAATATTATTGACAGATCAATAAAATCATGAGGATTACTTTTTATAAATTAGGAAAATGTGATGTTTTTTAAAATGTAGCATATTTTAATCATAAGGCAAATCTTGTGTGAAGTGCTAGTGAGTGGTGGGTACTTGATACACGATAATTATTTTACCCCACTGTTCTAACGAATCTCACGTCAGCCAAATAGCAGACAGGATTATCTTTGAGATCTTGGAAGAATCAAAACTCGTTTTTCACATTCCAAATGCAGTACAAACCATTCATGTGAGATCTAAGAAGTAGAAAAGAAAAAAATTCTGCTATCGCAGCTGTGAAAGAATTAAAAACTACATCTAAGTGTAAAAATGTATATGTCCCTTATAAATAAATAATACTTTCTTATGTTTACGCGAATGTTAGACATTAAAATTAAACTGTTTCCGGATTTTATCGCGGTTTCTATATTTTAAATTTCTCCCGACGTGTTCCGTGATTCCCCCCCGTGACCACGAAGGCCGCAGTCTTCGAAACGTTGGGAAAAAATTAAAATATAAAAACCTGCGATAAAAAATAGTAAAATACTTTCTCTATCACCATTACCGTCTTTGCGTTACGAGTTGTTCCAGTGTCAACCATTAACGTATATTCTATAGACACGAACGTCCATATAAACTATTTGTTCAAAATCTGAACTAAAATGGCAACCAAAACCTCACTGTGATAACCTATTTTACTTGAACAACAAATAATTTTACTTATTTGACTAATATTTTTTATTCAAATCCAAGTTTACACTTAGGCTCGAGTTCTTATATCAGAAGCGCCACTCCTTACACAACCACAAGCTGCCAATATTGACCATACTAAAGCCAGTTTGAATGGATATCAGTTCAAATCAGTTGAACACATTGAATGATCAGAACGCCAAATCTAGTACGTAAACTATATCGATGGTGTCAACAGTATACCTTGCGGAGTTGTCAACCCGTTCAGTGTCCGTTGGTATGTCAATCGGCCTCTATCTGGCATACGGAGCCGGCCAATAATGACCGCTCATATCAACGCCAAAATTTCCGCTGTTTATTCTTCATTTGGACAGATTGAGTGGAGTAAGTCGTGTTTGGAGTATAAGATTAGCAGATAATGTATTTTTTCTTTGCAAACGTGAATGTTTAGCATTGTGGAATTCTAAATACTATTTCGTACTCACAATGTTATTGAATATGCAAATTTCGAAAACAAATGTCTGAAAAAAAATATATAAAAGTTTAGGAAATTGAATAAACTTATTATTTTCTAAAGTAGTGTAATTTTCTTTTTTTTTTTTTTTTGGTTTCATTTTGGGTTCAATTAGTAATAAAAATTACAGAAGTTTTGTTATTATTTGTTATTATATACACATTCCTAGATATTTTATATTTATGAGACCCTTTTCGAAATTGCATATTCAATTAAAATTGATATTAAGGTAGGTGACAAATAACCAAATCTGTTTTTTACAACAGTTACAAAACAAAATAAACCTTCAAACCGTTTCATAAAACACAATTCTGTAAAAACAAACCGGCAATATATCATGCAGTTAATTCTATTGTCGGAAAAGCACATTTACAGCTTACTCAGCCAAGAATTCATTTTGCCAAGTTCTTAGCATAAAATTATTCAATGTTCCCGTGCGAAATGCCTTTGTATCCTGTCCAACCAGCAATGTATGAACGCGTACATAAATTTAATGGAATCGTAACAATTATAATTTACAGCTTACATTTCAAATCTTGCACTGTTGCCTCTCTGCCTTCTCTTCTGGGGATAAAGCATAAATGTAATAGATGTTTGTATGAAATTATAATGTACACTATACCTTCACTGTCTTGATGGCGTAGCTTAGTTGTATTATGTGAGAGATATCGAAGCGTCGAAGTCTAGGGTTCGAGCCCCGGGTCGGGTAATATTGAGTTTAAAGTAATGGAGATATTAAACGGCAGATGAGATTGATTACTTTTCTTTAACGTGCAAAGAGTATACCCGATTAGGTTTAGCACGCAACTAAACCGAGATGATATTTTCAGGAATAAATGTTCCAAAATAAAATTAATCGTAATATAATTAATATTTATCTATCATTTAGTCTATACGTGTACAAAGTGTAATCCGTTGAGCGGTTTTTGAGTTCAACCCAGTACGCAGGAGATATTATAGTGCACAAGTGTGTGCGCAATACACAGGTGCACTCTCTGTTCGCTCACTCGCATAGTCCAGTAAGATGACAATCCAATATGACCAGAAAGAGATTAGATGCACGACTTTCCGAGACACGGAGATACATATCATACCGCCAACTTCCTGACTCCGATTAAGTAATTTTTATGATGGAAAAACTCAATCACAATTATTTATGGCCCGAGCGGGGATTCGAACCTTAGAGCGGTAGTCGTAGTTGTATCGTGTACGCATTACAACAACGCCACCGACCATTAAAAAAAATATTGGTAAAGTCACGAATCTGAAAATTAATTTCTCTCTTCCAGCAGCCAACACTCCCGGTTGCCGAGTATTCCCGCCTGCTACAGCCGCATCGGCTCACACAACTATTTACCGAATACATTTCCTACACACATATTTTTGTTACCTACCGCATTGTCGTTTAGTGGTTTTGATTAGTTAATCATGGTAATTAATTGCAATTAGGTCGTACGAAATAATTTTCAAAATGAAACGATTAAATTAGTTTTATTTATTTATTTATTTTTATTTATTTTACTCTTTATTATACAAACACACACAAAAACAAAACAAACAAACAAACAAAAAAAACGGCACATGTACAAATGTTTTGTTAAGAAGATAAATTTATTTCTCGCAATTTATATCATTTACTGGCGGTAGATCTCTTTTATGGGAGGAGCCGTCTGTATAGATACTGCCACAATCTCTATTTCTACCGCCAAGCAACAGTGAGCATGCACTGTTCCTTTTTGAAAGGTATTGTAGCCGTAATTACTGGCCATTACATAACTTTGTAATTCAAAGTTGTGGGTATCATCACTGTTTATGCGCTGTCGTATCGCTTAACATCACAAGAGCCATGCACGTCTCATCATTAAACAACAATAAAAAAACGTCTTGCACGTCTCGTCATTTACAGCAATAAAAACAATAAAAAAAATCAGATGGATCATTAGAAGGATATTTATGTGATTTTGAGTGACCATTATGAGCAAAGACTGAATTTGATGTAGTTAAGGAAAACAAAGAAACTGTTTGGAGTTAAAGAGGGACATGGGCCTCAATCAGTAGTTTTATCCATATAAATGTCGAAGCCCTAACTTCAATCTCTAACCGCCATTTTCAATAAACGATCTCAATCGTTTTTTTTCGATCTATCTCAAAAATGGACCAATCAAAACAAAGTATTGTTAATACGCTTACAAATGACATATTTGATTGGTTCATTCTTGGTATCGGATTGAAGATTGAGATTGCGATCGTAGAAAGCGGGCCTAAACGGCAACCAAAATTTGTTTACCATAAAATAACACCTAAATTAACCAAAAGTGCCCATAATTGCGATGCATTCCCCAATCACAAGAGGAAATTTACTCCACCATGTAATAGCATTAATTCTTAGGGAATACACCGGGTTTATATTACCTAATAACCTGCATGCAATTGAAAATTATACAGACGCACACAAACGAGAATACACGAACACATCTCAATTACATAATCAGTATCTTAGCTTTTGGCGTAGCTCTGAATACAGGCGTGGAATCAACCTATTTTACTCGCAAATTATTTCATGGAACCGATGATATTCCTGTCTGAACCCAGGTGAATTCGGTCACTGAACACCGCTCCAGCGATATTTATTACGTTTCTTAAGTTGTTATAAATACCCGCTATTTATTTTCAGGTATTGCTATTTCAATTGTTAATAATACGAATGTCAGTTTGTTAAAATGTTTTAATGTTTGTAAGAAGTAAATACTAAAATGGCTGAACGAATTATGATGACATATACCTTTTATCCCAGAAAAATGTATAGTGGGACTTGCGTATGCAGTAGGATTTCGAAGCGGGCAGATCTGGAAATATCATTGAAACTGGGATGATAAATTCTTACTTGCCTATGAAAAAAATGAACAGTACAATTCGAACCTGCACTTTGCAGTAGATGCCATTGCGTAATTTTATAATCTGCTCGTCACTCAGCCATTTTAAAATATAACTTTGTTAAAATAAATTTAACTGAATTAACATTGCCATTTCGAAACAATAATAATCTAATTCTTTTCTATATTATCGGTATTGTTGATCGAAGATACTATTATACAGGGTCATTTTGATATTGCGTTACTAAATAAAACCACATACTTGTCTTCACCTTTGCTGACATTGTGCCAAAAATTATCCATTAATAACTAATATTTTCACAAAAAACCCTGGTTTTAGTTTTTAGATTTTTTTATCATTTTGTAGATTAATGCGAATAGGGCGTGTGCGTGGGTATATTTCTGACTGAAACTATGATGTTGCCACTGCATTGGATTCTCATAGAGTAGTAGTAGTTAGTGGTTTTAGGACGCGTAAAATTAAAATTACTTTTTATTAATATTTATTTTGTTCGAAACTTACACTTTTTTATTTTACGTCTATGGCTCAAGTAACTTATTGTGAAGTATTATATCCAACTAGATAAGTATGTGGTTTCATTTAGTACGCGATGTCAAAATGACTGTATAAAGCTGATTAGTTTGTTTGTTTAAACGTCCTAATCTCAGGAACTACTAGTTCGAATTGAAAAAATATTTGATAGCATTACAGAAAAATATTGCTAAAAACGGGTAAATATTATACCTTTTAAGAGCTTTGCGTGGGCTGCGTAAACGGCTAAAGTTACGCGTCAATCATATATGACAGAATTGTCCCTCCTTAAAACTTCTAAAAAACATATTATAAAACAAAGTTCCCCGCTGCATCTGTTTGCCTGTCTGAACACGATAAACTCAAAAACTATCCAACGGATCTCTATATTTTGTTTCCTAAATAGGAAGCAATATTACTCCTTAGTGCTATAGGCTACTTTTTATCCCGGAACATTTTCACATGGGCGGAGCCGCAGGCAAAACCTAGTAAAATATACAACGGTAAGGTCAAACATCATAAAAACAAAATAATAAAGGGGAAATATAAATAACTTTATGATCCATGCAAATCGGCACTAGCATGAATAATAAACAGCAAAAACATTTTCACAAACGGCAGCCCACACTTTTTACCCCCATATGCCGATGAACGGGTATTATTGTCTCAGAGCTGCAAATCATACAAACTTCATCATACTTTTTATTAATTTAAAAAAAAAATGCTTTTTTCATTTATTTTAGCATTATAGCCACGGATCATCGTTCGTTACGTGAGGTATGGAAGTATTAGCTGAATTAAAGTAATATTGTCTAAGTAAGATCTTTACAGTTAGTTTTATAGAGGTAATAACATCTATAGAAAATTAATACAAAGCTCTGGATGGCACTTCACCCACTTCACTTTAAATCGCGCCATAGTAGCCCACGTGTGTCGCGTTCCGGGATCCGCCTGTCTATATCCGGTTCCAACAGCCCGGCATAATTGTGTTAACTGCCGAGAGATAATCGTCTCCAGTCAGTCAACATTCTATCAGACCTTACTCCATCAGGTGCGGTTGAGTCCGTAAAAAAAAATAAAAATGCTATTAGCCTTCTTACGGCTCTCGTCTCACCTTACTGCCACCTTTTTGTGCAAATTCAGTACATTGGTTATTTAAAGGTAGATAAACATCAAAGTCAAAATAATTTACGATTTATTTTACTTTACTAATAAATAAACATCTTTTTCATTACTTATGCCAATGTTTAACAAATAAAATTCTCTTTGCTAACCAGCTGCACATCTTTACTGTCTATATTTAAATTAAAGTAAATAAGAAGGTAGTAAATTTTTTATCAGATCAAAGACGCTTCGTTTCTTTCGTCCCGCCATTTTGTTATTCATCATAGAAAAAACTCAATGAATGCAAAATTTAAAACCAACCTTTTTTGTATATCTGTAAAATGAGTTCTAGAGAAATTAATCATGCTGTTAAGTATTTTAGTGTAGTTTATCTTTCTCATAAATTATAGAATATATTTGAAATACCGATCCCATGAATAACAAATTTAAAAAAATAGTATATTCTGTTTAGTATCGTATCAAAATTTTTCATAATATTATTATTATTATTATTTTTACGTACGCCCTAAACTGCCCTTTCGACTATTTTTATCATCTCCGTCCAATAGTCGTCTGGTAGACATCGCCTCGAGCGATAAGACCGCCATTTGTACCACCGATGTTTAAATAATTTCCATCATATGTATACATATTTTTTTTTTAATACTTATGGTGTACAATAAAGTTTTAAAATAAATAAATGAATAATAAAAATTCCATTCAAAAGTAGAAAGAAACATCGCGAGCTGCCCGGCTAAACAGTGAGCCTACATCGACCACATTAAAATTCATAATTCCGTCAAACCGAAAAGTTTTCGATCCGTATCTGACGATACGGTCGCCCGGGGTGTTCGTTTGTTGCCATTACCCGGATCTGGGCAGATATTACGCGCAATTCTCTGGACATTTACAAAATAACTTTCCGTTTTACATTTAAATGGGGAATTGGGTATTTAACCATTGCGATTCGTTTGGCTTTACGGAATATTTATCATTTTAAATAATCAACACAACTCTTGTGTATTTTAAAAGCATCGTAGTAAGTTCACCGATCTACTGGGATTATTATTATTATTTTTTTAATGACGAGACGAGCTTGCCTTTCGCCTGATAGCAAGCAATACGATCGCCCATAAACAGTAGAAATACGATCCAACACTTTGAATTACAAAGTATTGTTTGGTATTCTACTGCACTCGCTCTCCAAGAAATCGGATGTTAAGTCTTATTATGTCTAGTAATTACACTGGCTACAATGTCCTTCAAACTGAAACACAACAGTGATTACACACTGCTGCATGGCGGCAGAAATTAAGCAATGGTACCCATGATTATGAGAGACCTACCACCATTGATCAATGTATCAATGATTATAATAATTATTTATATAAAATGAAATAAATGTCGGAAATAGAGCAATGATATGAAATGCCTTAAAATGTAAACTTCTACGTACGCAAAGGAAAAAGTGTAAGAAGGTTTCTCTAACTAGATGGCTAGTATGTAACATACCATGACGACTTCACATCAGTTTTCTTTGAAGTCACCATCCCAACCGAGCGAATTCGAACAATAGACTTTGTATAGATAACTACAATATCACATAACATCAATCCACATTTCAAACAAAGATTCTATTGAAAATATGTTTTCAAAATCAGATTCAGAACTAAAGGTACGAAACATGAGATCCCCCTGTCCTCCCCAAGGTAAACGAAGCGGAGCCGAGGCACGTACAAAGAAAGCCAAATGCGTTCTTTAATCTCAGTCCGCGCCTTGTTGATTTTGCAACGAATGTAAGGGCGAGGACTAATGTACTTGTAAAAACTTCGCTTACATTAACTTAGCTTGTTGTAAAGCCGATTCGCATGAGTTGGCTTCGAGAAAGCGCGGCTTCAAATCCAGCACTGAGACTCGTGTGATCGATTGCCATTTATTTTAGGTCTGAATGTTAAAACTACTATTATATGATTTCATGGTTGATAATAATAGTTGATACGTACGACATAGCTCTAATTTCTTAATGCGTTGTTAGACGAATATTATGTGCACTATTATTTATTTAAATTATTTATTGAAGGTATTGTATTCGCTATGAAGATAAAGTTTTTGAATATGAGTAAAATTGATAATTTATTTTAGTACGGATTCTACTGATGTGTGAGCTCTTTGCTGTCCACGCGAGCGCTAGTGCTGCGGTCGGCCGCAGCCGCTCGCCGCTGCCGCACGCTACAATGTCGTGCTGTTCGGAATCTTTTTTATAGAAATCCATAGAAAGCAGTAGTGTCACTTGTAGCTTGTCGACTGTGGTTACGGTCTGAGGTTCTTCTATATCTTGTGCCTTGTTAACCTAGAGAAATCTATTCATTCCCTTAGCAGACTACAATTTCGAGACAGTTACCAGTTTCAAAAAAGGAAAAGTGGTTTTCATGTTATCAGTGGTAGACCCCAACAAGTATCTATTTTCTATGTTGATAGTGTCAGTGGCATTGTTGTAAGTTTCATTATAACTGGGTAGTTGTATAGAAGCTTACAGCAATGCCTGAGAGTAAATGGGTATTTACTCTCTCTTCAGTGAAAGGAAATTAGATCGGATCATTGGGACATTACAAGCGTTTTAGAAGGGTGATCGACTTACAGCCGTTTTTAATAAACGATCCCAATCTCCATGTTTAAATCGTTTTCCAGAAACAATAAATCAAAATAAGTAAGCATGTCAAAAACCCTTTGTTCTAATTGGTTAGTTTTTGAGATAGATCAAAAAAAAGGGTGGGATCGTTTATAGAAAATGGCGGTTAAACTGTCAGATATTATATGATGTCAGAACTTGTTTTTCACCTTTCTGTTATGAAAAAGTGATAAAGAATCTTGTAGTCAGAGCTTTATAAATTGTAACAACATTCTTTGATCTTTGTTCGGGTTCTCAGAACGAATGGATAGGTAAAATATAAAATTATTTATATTTTCATTTTATTCTGAGAAATAGTTGATTATATGAGTTCATTTAGCCGAGATAGTAAGATTGAAATTATATTTCGTATTTCTAGTAAAATAATAAGTATAAAAATAAGGGTGAATATTCTATTACACTGAACAAGTGACATGATGGATTTCTTCTTAGAAATAGTAAAAATAAAAAAATACATTAAAAAAAGAGAAAAATGAATTCACACAAATAACAATTAAATATGTCGATTATAAAAAATACAGCATATTATATGTGTACCGAAATTTGGTATATCGTGAAAGTGCCACCTGCATCAAAATAGTTCTGCCATTTTCCCTCATACTCCCAAAAAAATCAATTGGAAATTTCATGCACAGCGATTATAAAAATTATGTTTCACTTCACCGGTACACAGGTAAAAACGACTAAATAACCACAGCAGCCATATTGTTTCCTGGGATTCATAAGGAATTTCTATAGACTCGGAATTAATCAGAGACGAGTACCTATTTACATGAAAAGGGAGGAGCGCGCAGAAATTAATTTGGAATTGTCTGGTCATCCGAAGAGCTTGTAGGAGTTTTTGTACTGGCTTATAATGATTTGAGCGGCGCTTTGTCTGATCTTTCTGTTACCAGTGATCATATTTCGTGTTATCATAGTTATGTTTGCTTTATAATTATTAGTTGGTAGATTTTAGTCTTAATTTGTCTTTTTTTATAAAATATGAACATTGCGTACTAATTTGTGAGTATTGTGTACTCCTATAATTGGTACATCAGAATGTGACTTTAGTACTTTTATGTTATAAACTAGAAATGTGTGTACTGTTGGAGAACCTTATTTAAATAAATAAATAAATAAATAAAAACCATATTTTATAAAGCAAAGGTACATTTTTTATGAGGGGCTTATTGCATTATGTTCCTAAATCGCTCTATTTTTTTTATAATTGAGTGGTGAAAGATTGATCGCGTTACGCCTTTAACAGTTAAGTAATAATATGCGGCCAAAAGAAAAATTATACAAGTAAACTAGTATTAATTTCTAAATACGAACATAAGGATATTACCCTAATTATTTTGATAAATTGTTGTTTATCTCAAAATTTGTCTCTTAGTCCTGAACTGCTATCAACTTCTTTAAAGTCTTTGTTATTTAATACCAAATGTAGATACCATACAGAAAACTCTCAAATCCGACCTTCCCAGCAATTTTAAAATACCAGTAATATTCCAAACTTTACCAATTTGTCATCTACCATACCTGTTCCGGGGCTGCACAGAAGTCTAAAGTCAATTAATGCCGATAGGGGGGTCCGGAAGGGGGGTCAAAACAACAGTGGCGTCAGAAGTTGTCAAGGTGTCGATGGGTGACCGCGCGCTGGCTAATTGATTTCGGTACGCTTCAGAATATCTGTGACTTAGAGTAGTGGAAAGAAGCCGATCGTGGCATGAGTGTCAGGAGATTTGAAGCTTCATTTTAATTTCATTGGTGTAAACATGTAGGCCGTATAGCGGATTTTGGAATGGGTTTTTTTGTTCTGGCGTGACAAAGTGACTGTATTGCTAATGGTAAGCGCAGTATAAAGTATCGATTCAACAGATAGTTATCTCATGCCATTTGACACTATCATGCTAGCTTACTTAGGTTGTTTCATGTGTATTCCTGTGTAGTTAATATGATAATAAACACAGTAACAACTGAAAATTTTATAGAGAATAGGTTCCAACCAATAGAAAGGTTTAATAAGCGACGAAAAAACGAGAGATGAAAATGAAGTTGAAGACGAAGATCAAAGAAAATTTTGATACATTGTGTGGAAATATAATATTACAAAAGTCACGACGCGGACGTGCAACTTACTTAATATCACTGAAATATTTTGTATCTATTCCATAAGACCGTATCTATTTTCTGTCTGTATGAATAGTGACGAAATTAGAATTCTATTATAACTTTAACCAGTAGCTTCATAAATGGAAACTGGGTAACCGCTCAGGGCCTCACACTTACAAAGTGCACAAGAAAACATAACTCTTCAGCAATCGGCGAAAGATGACCTCATAAAAGTCGCAGGAGGTCGCCGGGCCGCTTCCAATAGGGCGATCTGGAAATCTTTGGGAGAGGCTCATGTTCAGCAGTGGCTATACTGCAGCTTATGATGATGACGATGATGAATCGGCGAAAAGTTTTCGGAAATATCCGACAGAACCTCATCTTAGCTAGCCGCTACCGCCTTCAACTTGCGCCACGTTTGAAAGCTGTAATTAACGCCAGACGAGTAAACCGAGCTCCAATTCTGTCTGACGGACGTTTGTTCGCCGATTACAAATGTACTTTACTTGAGGATTAAACAGAAATTATCCTCGAGCCGCTCACCGGGTAACTAAGACGATTATATAAGGATAGAGTAGAAGTATAGTTTACTAATTAAAATTGTATGCAGATGTGATTAACATTAATTTTAGAGAGTCAGCGTTGTTTGCTCAGTATGTGTCATACCACATGATGATAGTATATAAATTTATGCGTGATAGAAACTCTTATTTATTTTTAAACTTTACTGTTTAGTCGTCAATATACTTGGATATATGGTTGAAAGAACTTTGCTATTAAAGTTCTAGGCGGTGTCAACAAATTATGGATATATAATCAGGGAGTCTTATTCCGTCTACGAGGGCATATCCGTTTATTAATAATTACGAGCCTTCTACTCGAAAGACAGCTTTAATAACCGTATAGATAAAAGAGTAAAAAAAAATCCTATTTACCTATACGGCTCCTAAAGCTGTCCTTCCATTAAAACGCCCGTAGTTGCAAAAAGACAAATTCACCCCCGTAGACGGAGTAGGGCTTATAACGACATATCCATAATTTGTTGACACCGCCTAGAACTTTAATAACTAAGCTTCTTTCAGCCAATATCCAAGTATATTGACGACTATACAGTATGAGTCTTACTTATAAAATTGTTTTAGCTTTAAGAATTGCTTTAATAGCTGTCAAAAAACATCACCGGTTTCCTAGTTTAAACCTTATTGAGAGACAAGATGGCGGAATTTTACTTACAGCTGACCGAGTAAATAGTGTTTTAACTAAGCATAGCTTTGCGAAATTTTTAAGTAAGACCGTTTTAAAAATAAATGTGTGTTTCCATCATGCATAAATATACACGAGTAGGTCCCTCACACTAGGTTAATTACAAAATACATCGAACACACTTCCTACACATACAATTGCAAACATTACTGACCCCTGAAGGACACATTTCCCTTCCACATATTTAATTGTACCCACTAAGTGGGTAAACAGCTTTATGCGTCGGTGGTCAGGGCCGCCTTGTCTGTTGTTAATTACATTATTGTCTTGTTAAGGAGTATTATTATTCCAAGGTTGCCTTGCTTTGTTAGTTTGATCGAGTTATTTCATTTCAGCACTATACATCACTGTACAGGCTTGTGCTCATTTGTCTGAAGTCTAGACGCAGAAATCATCGGACTGAGAATTCTTCGGTGAATTGTTAACGTGTAATATACATAACATCACGCATTTATCCCCGAAGGGGTATGCAGAGGCGCAACTAGGGCACCCACTTTTCGCCAAGTATGTTCCGTCCCATGATGTGATAGGGGGCGAGCCTATCGCCATATCGGGCACAAATTCCAGACTCCGGGCTGATACTGAGCAGAAAAACCCAAATATCACTTTGCCCGACCCGGGATTCGAACCCAGGACCTCAGAGCGCTATTGTACCGGACATGCAATACAACTACGCCACCGAGGCAGTAACGTGTAATATTATTTTTGTAAATAGAGTATTCTTTTACATTTGTTATATTACAATCATTGAGAATTATGGCTTAAATAGCATTATAAGATAAAAAAAAGTTTAAGGGCATCGTGCTAGTTTCAACTTCAAGCTTACGTTTTTTTGTCAAAGTTGTAAGTTCATAGACAGTGTTGTGGCGGCTTTATTACATGAGCGAATTTACAGAACACCCACTTATTTCTAATTAATATTAAGTAATCGATGAAACGGCCATAGACAATACCGGCGATAGCCTAGTTGGTTGTAGAACGGACTGCCGAGATGAATGTCCACAAGCTCAAAACCTGTGTATTCCAAAAGCCGTGTATTTTTTGTGAATTATCGGTTGCTTTAACGGTTAAGGAAAACATCGTGAGGAAACCTGCATAACTAAGTTCTCTATAGGAATTTATTGGGTGTGTGAAGTCTACCAATCTACGCTAGACCAGCGTGGTGGAGAAAGGCCTAATCCCTCTCAGTAGTAGAGGGCGCCCGTGCCCAGAAGTGGGACAGTGTATATTACAGGGCTGACATTATTATTATTATAATCGATGAAGCTGTTTATCTAATATCTTTTGTAGTATAACAGTCTTAAGCAAATCCCTCCATTAGGCAATCAGTTAAACGCTTGATTAGACGTCTCGCTGAACGATTTCGCGGCTTTTTGGTGACTTGTTCTTTTTATTTTGAACTATATTTGTATGTATTTAGGTCTGAAAATAGAGTAGTGATTAACCAAGAGATATTGAATTAATGTACTTTATTTAATTTGAAATTTACAAGTATTCACAATAAAGACAATATAATATTATGTGCCCATAATATAGGGACAAAATTAATGCACATACGATACGCCGATGTTGCTATGGCTGCATAATCTATTAATTCTAATTCAAGGCAAGTATATTTTCATTCGTAGATCTGATGGCCGTTGGGGCGGAAAAGTTCTGGAGTGGCGATCACGAACCGGGAGTCGCAGTATAGGCAGGCCCCCCACGAGATGGGCTGACGACCTGATGAGAGTCGCCGGAGTCCGATGGATGAGGGCGGCCTAGAACCGGTCCCTATGACGCTCAATGGGGGAGGCCTATGTCCAGCAGTGGAAAGATTCCTTTCACTTTCAAACGCTTTCACAAACCACAGAGGCCTTTCAAAAAGTCTTTAACATTTTAAAATGAACGTAAAATCTGGATAAATTGTTACGGTTGGCGTCCAAACTAATCGCATACAAGGGTCATCTGGCCCACACTGACGGGCCTAATCGAATGCTGAATATTAAACGAGCCGAATTATTTGGCTGCGCGGGGCACACCCTAGTATAGGACAATGTAGCATCTATATTAATAGCTATTTTCGGAGTAATGGCTGGCTTGATGAGGTTATATTGGATATTTATAATCGCTTTATTGGCTCTTAATTTATAAATAGAGTTTCGGATTTCGAAATCAATCAATTCGGCAATGTAATAAAGCGTGTTTATATTCAAATTGTAGTTATTGTTTGTTGGCAATTGACGTGATAATCAAGTAACAGTCTTGCTCGTCTCGCCATTTAACTTAATCACTAACAATAAACAGAATCAGTGAACGATTATAATCGTATTTTTGATCGATCGAAAATGAACCATTGGTTTCTTACGTTTACGCGAATGTTAGACATTGAAATAAAACTATTTTTATAATTCTTTTTTCGGATGACTAACATTTCATTTCTTTCAGGCTGCAAGGTTCTCGAAACGTCGGGAGAAAATTATAATATAAAAACTTTGATAAAATCCGTAAAATAGTTTTTTAATAAACCATTGAACTTTGACAAATTGCTTACAAATAAGTTGAATAATTAAAATTAATTATACCTAGTCTTGCCATAAATATTGTAATAAAGAAAAAAGAAAATTGTTAACTGCAAATAACATTTATTACTTTTACAGTGTGTCAGTTTAATACATAAATATAAAACAATTAAAAATATAAAAAGCTTATTCGAAGTGGTCTCCATTGGCTGCAATACAGTCCTTTAAACGATGAGGCCAGTTATCAATAGAAGCACGCACTCTTTCCATGGGAAAATTCTTCACTGCCAATCGTATAGATTGTTTTAGGGACTCCAAATTATCATGGCGTTTAGAGCAAGCTGTACTCTCTAAAACTGACCACAAATCATAATCCAGCGGATTAAGATCGGGACTAGAC
This sequence comes from Manduca sexta, assembly GCF_014839805.1. Lineage (NCBI taxonomy): Eukaryota > Metazoa > Arthropoda > Insecta > Lepidoptera > Sphingidae > Manduca > Manduca sexta. The sequence goes on from NC_051142.1 coordinate 15,327,665, forward strand.
GACGGCCAGTCTTCAGCTCTGATGAAGTCCGAAACGTTCGATTCCAACCAAGACTGCGTGGACCGAGCTTTATGACCCGGCGCCGAGTCTTGCTGGAAGGACCATACTTGGTTATTGAACATGGTGATGTTAAGGGGCTTAACTACCTTCTCAAGAATGGTATCTTGATACACTTGTGCCGATGTTTTGATACCTTTTTCACAAAAATATGGCTCAGTCACTCCTTCATAGCTAACACCCCACCAAACCATCACTGAAGTCGGATAATGTCCACGTTGCACTCTGTCGACTAATTGGGAAGCTTCCTTAGAGCTTTGAGCATAAATACGGTCATTTTGTTTGTTAAAATGTTGCTCAATTGTAAAAATTTTCTCATCCGTAAACAAAATTTTTCTGTGACCTCCCTTTGCGTACCGCTTCAGTAGTTGTTTCGATTTTACCACCCTATTCTTCTTTAAATTATCAGTTAAGAAATGGCCAGTGCGTCTCTTATAGGCTGCAAGTCCTAAGTCATCTTTTAAAATACGCGACATGGTTCTAGGTGCTATCTTCATTTCCCGAGATAAAATCTTTTGCTTTCGGACAGGATTTCTTCGAATTCTTTCCCTTACTGCTTTGACCACCTTTTTCGTACGAACACTACGTGGACGGCCAGATCTTTTTCTGTCACAAACAGAGGAGGTCTCATTGTACCTATTAATAGCCCGGTACACAAACATTTTACTAATACCAAGTGTATGGAGAGTTTTAAAAATTGCATTTGGCTCCATACCTACTTTGTGTAATGCTATCACAGCGATTCGGTTCTCTTTATCACCCCACACCATTTTAATATCGCAAAATATTTTACAATGTATTGGCGCCAAAATGAGAAAACACAATGAACAATCGTATAAAAATGACAGATTCGAAATTCAAATGTAATATTTTTTTATAATTAAGTGTAACAGTATTTATGGCCAGACTAAGTATTTCCGAATAATAACTATACAATACGAATAATTTCTCTTGATGAAATGAACATACAATGAATCTCTCTTCATTATATTATACGCTAGAATCTCATATGAATGTGCGAGGAACGTTTTCAAAGTGTTCTATTAATCTATGTCTCAAAATAAAGCTTAGCTTCAGAATTATAATGGCGCAGAGCTTGCAAACGTGTTGCGTGGTTCGCGGGGTTGTTATACTAATAAAATCCCCGGGAGTTAATGGGAATTTTAGTTTAAAAGTTTCTTAAAATTTCTAGAGGACTTCTCAGGTATATAGGTTCTCTCGTGATGTTTTCCTTCTCGTTAAATTAAGCGATAATTCATAAAGAACACATAATTTTAGAAGAAGAAGAAGAAGAAAGATGTCAGAGGTGTGTGCCTTTGGACGTGCATTTGAACCTTTGGCATTCGTGTCAGCAGTCCGTTCCACACCCAACCAAGCCATGGCCGCACTTAAAACAATTTCTAAAACCAAATCCGCATGAACCCCCACTGCCTCTGGAAAACTCTCCTAAAAATTCTAATAACTCAAATCTCCGGTATTAAATTTTGCGTCTGTCTACACCATGAGTACACCAGGTGCGTACGTACAACGTTGGTACTTAATTAAAGCGTTCCGAAAAGGTGTGAACCGACGGCGTTTCATAAGGAAATTACTACGTGTCGCTCTTGTGTACCCTTTATCAATACAATTCTAAAGGCAAATGGCGAATTTGTATTAATTTTTTTAAAATACAATTTCATTTGTAACACTCAGGTTTATTATTTGTTTGGAATAGCATATGGCCTATAATCTACTGATACTTACATATTATAAAACAAAATCTCCCGCCACATCTGTTTGAATCCGAAAAACTACCAGATTTCGATGAAATTTGGAATAGAGATACTTTAAGATCCTGAGAAGAATGTAGGCTACTTTTATCTCGGGAATATATAACGGGACTTTTATCCGGATTCTCTGGTTCTTTGATTCGGGACTCTTTTAACGTTTGTGAAGTCGCGAGTAAAAGCTAGTTTACCACAACTAGTGGTCGTCCAGTGTTCGAAATTCGATCGTCGAAATAATATTATATAGTATAATATAAATATTTCGTCTCTCATATGTGAGAGATACGAGAGACGTACCACAGCAATATCTATTTCTGCCGCCAAACAGCAGTGTGTAGTCACTGTTGTGTTCCGGTTTGAAGGACATTGTAGCCAGTACAACTACTGGACATAATAAGACTTAACATCTCATGTCTCAGGATGGCGAGCGCAGTGGAATACTAAACAATACTTTATAATTGAAGGTGTTGGATGGTGTTTCTACTATTTATAAGTGGTCGTATCGCTTACCATCAGGCATCAAATCTCATCTCGCCATTCACAGCAATGAAAAAAAGCACGCACATTCATAAAATCCTGGTAGTTATAATAACTTACCTACATGAGATCTATTTAATCAACTATAAAACATCAAAGTATCACATCTTATCACAAAATACATAGCCTTTAATATAACTCTCAATGAGCTGACGTCACGAAGTCCCGTAATATCTTGGACAATTACTATAAATGTAACAGGTCAGCGAGTCGACGACGCTACTTTCCAGACCCTTGATGACGCTAATATTAAATTCCTAGAGATAAAGGATCGATCGATGAAACTTAACTCTGTTTCCCTATGCGATACATTATTTTGTTAGATCAAAAGAATGATGTTAGGCTAGATTAATTTACAATTCATTACGAAATACCATTCCAAGTTAATTTCATGAGGATAACACGGCGGTATTCGTTTACATCGCCATAGAGTATAATGTGTGACTTGCTAGGTGGACAGAAGACTTGATAAAGGTCGCAGGAACACGCTGGATGCAGGCTACTTTCGACAGGTACGTCAGAAAATCTTTGGAGGGGAACATGGCGTTCAGCAGGGGATTTTATGTGGCTGATAATAGGGTATGATAGAATACGCTGAAAGATATTTTGCAAATAGATAAACCACATGACGCATATACTCACAACTTTTATGCCCGATGATAGACAAAGGCGCATTTGATGCACCTTCTTTTCACTATGATTATTCCGACCCACACCAGTGATGTGATAGAGGAAGAGCCTATCGTAATATGGGGCTAAAATTTCAGACTCCGGGTGGGAGTATTAGCGCAATGTCATAGAGTCACTCCTTTACCCTTAGCAAAAATTTATGAATTTATTGCGCTTCTGCCTACCCCTGGATAAAGGTGTATGTATGTTATTCTGGATATTGCAGTTTGAAGGGATAAAGAGACTAATTCTTGGTACTTCTAATCGCAGTGTAGAGCTGCAGTAACATTCCAGCACCTGTCATTTGCGACTCAGTCTCTTTAGTGAGCTAATATTACTTAGACTGGAGTAGCCATGTCATATTGGAAATTGTGGATTTTTTTTCTTCTTAAGCCAGTTTATTGTACTTTCTAAAAAAAAGATCCATTGAGTCGTTTAGATAGTTTGTTAGATATAGCATAGCGTAGTTGGGGCGGACAGTCATTTTCGGGGGACAGCAAATACCGTAAAATAAAACCTGACTAGCTAAAATTTGCGAAGGATAAGGACAGTTGGAGTACTCTCGTTCGGAGGCCAAGACTCACTTTGGGTCGCTGAGCCAACAGAGTAAGTAAAATCAGACTGAGGTGCGCATGAAATGTTCGTTGAACTCAACTTATTTGCTCTCACCCAGGCCTTGAGCGAGCATGTCTTGGGTCGGCGGGCAAGACTTGTATCAGTCCTGGATGGCAATAACTTCTACGACACTGATTATAGATACAATTTAGAACACGTATAGAGCTGCGATCGGGATGGTCTATCTAAAAAAATCTACACTGCCTAGCGGATATAATATTTCGTTTCATGAGTACACTTGTAATATCACAAGACGAAAAACTTCCTTTCCTTTCTATGATAATATCTAAATAGGCCAACAGTCCAAGATAAATTAATCTTTGTCATATATATATATACGTTTAATTTCCCAGAAAACTATCCTAACACCGAGAGTCAGGAAAAAAGTCTCAAGTTCCTCGCAAATGATGGACATCCCACGCAGAGCTATAAAAGTAAATCACGTGACATCTACATCGGAGCGGCTCCTTTGTCGCTCGAGATTTATCCTCAAACATTAGCAGGACCCGCGGACAGATAAAAAAGTTTCTTTATTACCTTCCCCAGCTATTTTTAGGTTATATCCGTTTTAATACAGCGTGAGGGGAATTAAATGGTCTGTGATAACATAATCTTATTGTTATAATCAAGTCCTGGGGCCTTATTCTCTATCCCGCACGTTATTTTGACAGTGCGTAACAAGCACGTAACACAACGCATCATATTTAGTACTATAGAAATTTGGCTTACAGAATACCATTCCACACACATTTCTCGAAAATAACATGACACGGCCGCGTTACGCGTTTACACTATCATACAGAATAAGGGCCCAGACATTTTATAATATAAAACAAAGGTCTCGTGTAGCCTTTTTGATCTAATGACAGTTTATAATATAGGGTGTAGGCTGTATCTTTGTATGTTCTTGGAAAATACGATTTCAACCAACATCGTCTTAAACTAGGGCTTTCTTCACTTAAATTACGGACACCGGATAAGCTTGACAAAAATCCCGGATATTTGGGCAAAATATGGGTTTTACCCCGGACAGATGTGAAAAAATATTTCTTGTAACAAAAAAAACATGGTTATAATTTTTTATTTATTTTCTTTTATACATGCGGGTTAATGAATTTTTTACTAAGATATATTTTAATTTATCGCTTATCTATAAAAAAAGATTAATATCCTCTGACAACAAAAGTGTCCACTTTTTAAAAATCCCTGCCGGACGGCCCCCGGATGCCCTTCAAACCAGGACAAATCCGGGGAATTTCGGACGGATGGCAGCCCTATCTTAAACCTAACTGCTGCCGTCTAATGACTCAGTAAAGCAAATTTTTGTTTCACAACGATTTTCCGTGGTAGTAAGTAAAAGTATGGGGAATAGGTTAGTTATACTTTTTGATGCAGCTCTCTATTTTTATATTCGTTTTTCTTTCACGTATAAAAAAGCCAGTAGTTTTGGGTGCCATACGGCTTAATATAAATGCCATTAACCAAGTTAAGTGTGGCGTACCATATGTCTAAGGGACGAACACAGTGCATACATTACTTCATCCATAGTTCTAAGTAGAAACTGAAAAAGTATACTATTTTAAAGGTTTAAATTATTTTGGGTTAGGTTAAAAGACCTACGATAAGTCTACCAGTTTACGATAGTCGATTCAGCGCTAGTTTTATCAATAGGTCATATAGGCCGCGGCCTATATGTTATAACCTATATAATAATATCAGCCCTGTATTATATACTTGCCCACTGCTGAGCACGGGCCTCCTCTAATACTGAGAGGGATTAGGCCTTAGTCCACCACGCTGGCCTAGTGCGGATTGGTAGACTTCACACACCTTCGAAATTCCTATAGAGAATTTCTCAGATGTGCAGGTTTCCTCACGATGTTTTCCTTCACCGTTAAAACAAACGATAAATTCACAAAGAATACACACATGATTTTAGAAAAGTCAGAGGTGGGTGCCCTTGGGATAACCTATATGTTGTGTCGGATATCCTATCAGATAAGATCACCCTTTTCCCCTGGTTCTAGGCTGTGTGGGTTTATTGATGATATTACCGCGAGATTAGACGCTTGCTCGTCTCGTCATAACAATGTTTATAGGATCATTTTGATATTGAGTTACTAAAAGACACCACATAAGTTTATCTACATTAAAATAACACTTTACAATAAGTTACTTGAGCCGTATATGTAATATAAAAAGTGTAAGTTTCGATAAAAATAAATAGTAATAAAAGGTAATTTTAATTTTACGCACCCTATAGCCACTACTGCTACTCTAAGAGAATTCGTCGCAGCAACATCATACTTTTAGTTCGAAATACACTCACGCACACGCCACATTCGCATTAAACAACAAAATGATCAAAAAATCAGAAAACTAAAACCAGCATTATTGGTGAAAATATTCGTTATTAATGGATGATTTTTGGCACAATGTTAGCAAAGGTGAAGACGAGTATGTGGTTTCTTAGTAACGCAATTTCAAAATGACCCTGTATAGTAGTAAATAGGTTACATAACATTTCTTTATACGGACCTCGATGTAACATTTATCCTTAGCTTTAATGCGGAGTTTTAAACTCTCATCTTTTTTATACTTCTCGAAGGAATTAACGACTTTAAAGTTCAAGAAACGGTAGTTAGGACGTAAACTTTGTAAATCGACAGCGGAGAAGTACTTATGACTTTCAAGATAGCATTCATTATTTTGAAGCTTTTGTGCAGCTTTAAATAATTATAAGTCGGTAGGTATTTAATTATTGCCAGGTCTGAAAAAGTTTCTACTGTAAGCCGTACTTCCTAGGGTTGTAGCCAAGATAGCTTTTTACAATCGTCAACTAACGCTAGAACAGATACAGTAATAGGCTTGTTAGTATATGTGAAAAAAATCGGAAAATGATCTTTATGATGTCGATTCGACGGGTTACTAAAAATTTTCTAAAGCGTTGCGCCCGCTTATATTAGGTAGTTTGACCTGGCTTGTCGTGACTTTTCATTATATTATAGGCTGGTGGTAGGATATATTTTATATCCGCCCGGATAGCGATCATCGTACACAAGTTGTTATAAGCCATAGTGGCCCACGTAAGTGTATCGCATTCCGGGATCAGCCTATGTATATCCGGTTCTAACAGCCCGGCATAATTGTGTCGAGTATCGGGGGGTAATCATCTCTCGTGAGTCGACATGCTGGCGTAGTGCGGGTTAGTTAACTTACCGTACCGTCAGCCACAGAAGTTGCTGAAAAGGTTAAAAACAAAACGCTTCTACATCTAATTTTTTCTTTATCCCTACATATTATAAAACAATGTCTCTCGCCGCGTCTGTCAGTCTGAACGCGATAAATCCAAAAACGGCTTAACAGATTGCGACTCAATTTGTTATGAAATACTTTAAGGACATTGAATAGTGACTATTTTTTGTCCCCAGAAAATATAAAGCGGAACTTTTATCCCAGAATAGTTTTTTTTCGCGGATGAAGTCGCAAGCAAATACTGATTAAGAATAAAATCACTCAATTCAAAAACACTCTTTTATTTTTTTTCTCTTTCTAACACACAATTTTAATTACACTTACATAAGTAGGTCAATAAAACCTTGTACTCCAAGGCTCATAACTAAGACGTGTTTGTCGTACGAATGAAAAAAAACTCGAGTATGACTGTGATAGTAGATCGGTTGTAGTTGTTTGCATCAAAACTGACGTCTAAAAGCTTTTAGGGGCTTACCGAATAAATTATTTGGGTGCAGTGGCTGAATCTGGACTCTCCATCAACGCAAGTTACAGAGTTGAATAATACACAAGTTATACACGCTACAGGATAGAAAATAACCTACACAACAATTTAATATACTTAAAAATTTACTTTAAGCTAAGCAAATACAATGTAGATAGTATGTTGTCCAATTAACAAAATGCATTTGTACCGGGTTACTTTCACATTGAGTTAATAAATTAAATCATATACTTTTTGAAAACTACTTTCTCATAAGTTATTCTAATCGAAAAATTAATATTAAAAGTTTATGTTTGGAAGAAAACAAAAAGTATTTTTAATTTTACATGCCCTAAAGCCATTACTGCTACATGTAGAGAATTTGATTAAACTAAAATAAAATGAACAAAAAATCAGAAAAATAAAACTGGGATTTTTGATAACAATATTCGTTATTAATGGTTAATTTTTGACACTATGTTAGTAGAGGTAAAGATGAGTACGCGATTTAATTAGTGAATAATTTTTTCACGAGATTTCCCTCCTATATCCTCTTAAAGGATTCACATATTGCATCAACCCCACAAATTATATCACAGATAACACAAACAAGCTTTAATAACTGTTATATTCGCAAACGGGCAGCTCCATTTAAAACTCTGTTCCGGATAATTAAGCAGATTTACCGCTGTTTTAACATCATTTTTATTACATCCACGTGGTCGTATTTTTACACTCGCCGCCACAGAAAGTATAAAGTCCGATGCAAATGTAATGGACTATCAAGTTTGTAGCCACGTAAAGTGGACGAGTTTATTGTGGCCTTTATTTGTTGATGATTTTTGGGCGCACCAATTTTTTGGATTGCAGTTTAATGTGGTTAAATGATTATAGATTTTCGATTATAAATTTCCATTGTTTGGCATTTGCGATATTATCGTACGTGTGTTTTTTGGTTATATATGATATAGAATTATCTAAAATATGGTGAAACCAATATACCTAAGATCTATTTAAGAATTTCGAACAAGTACCTGTAATGTACCAAAGCACAATGTCAAAAAATACTTTGTTCTGATTGGTCCATTTTGAGATAGATCGAGAAAAGCGATCGGGATCATTTATTGAAAATGGCGGTAAGATAACAAACATTAAATTGATGCAATCGCACCAATTCTAGTACGCGAATATTATTTATACCCTCTTGAAGTCAGACATAAGTGAAATGGAAATTTAAATAAAATACCAAACTCCTATCAGTCAGCACCGAATGGTTTAAACGCTGTAAGTTGTTAAGAGAAAGAGGATTGACTTGAGTGCCGTAACTAGGCTTTTATGCGAACCGTGCATAAACCAAAAGTTGGTCCTGGTGTGTGTCACATGCACGGCTATGTGGTAATGATAATGGTAAGTGGAGTGGCGCGAGAGATGATTACCCCTCGGCAATCGACATAATTATGCCGGCCTGGTGGAACCGAATATACACAGGCTGATTCCGCAACACGACACACTTATATGGGCCACTATGGAGAGTTTTAACACCTTGTGTACTGTGATCGCTATCCGGGTGGATATGAAACATATCCTATCACCAGCAGTGTCCTGTGTAGTTATTTCTTGGCCCCTCCAGAGTTTACACACTGTGGTTCGGTCTTAATTATGATGCTGGTTATATAAGTGGTTCTAACAGCAGTTACAGAGACCATCTCGGCCTCACACGAACTAACTCTTGTAAGTCAGGACCCAAAGTGGCATCGGGACCAATTCGAAGAGTTTCTAGGAAGCTGTTATGTGAACGATTTTTTTTGTTTTAAATAAAATGGGCAAAGGATTACAAGAGTTATTTTTAGGAAAGTGATTACTACCACCTATATGGTAATAGAATTGATAAAACTAAGTTGTTGATCTAATGCTTAAAAGTAAGTACTCCTCTACATCCGTCACACAATACACACAATAGCTTTAAGATATTGAACGGTAAGTACAAAGTTAATTGCAGATATGGATTCATTTTCCAAATATCACCCTTACCTGAGACCCCAGGCTTAATAAATAAGGTTAAAACAACATTTTCCTATACACCGTAAGCGCTTTATGAGTTTTCTATTTAGCGTTCCAATTGAATTTTTGTGCCGTCGGGTAGCGATACTCGAATTTGTTCCAAATACTTTACCTTCTGTACAGACAATTGGTTTGACAATTGTTTTTCAACCCTTATTGAGTTCTCTTTGACTTTTTATTGGACCCTTGTGGGTATAATAGGATGTTTTGGGAATAGCTAAGTCAGTCAGTAAAACATAAATACATAGCATCAAGCCTTTTTCCCTAAAGGGGTAGGTATAGGTGAAACATTTCGGCCGCTATATTAACTCTCATTACCCCCACTATTAAAGACTCTAGGGTGATACGGAGCAGAGGGGGTGAGCTAGGGATCAAAAAGACACCCCACTAGTAAAACATAGGAACATAGACAACTAACCATAAACTAAAGTAATACTGAACTGTAAACTGGCGGTTAATTAAAGGCTATTCTATATATATATATATATATATATATATATATATATATATATATATAGAATAGCCTTTAATAAACCGCCAGTTTTATATATATATATATATATATATATATATATATATATATATATATATATATATATATATATATATATATATATATATATATATATATATATATATATAAAATCAGCCCTATATTATATACTTGCCCACTGCTGAGCACGGGCCTCCTCTACTACTGAGAGGGATTAGGCCTTAGTCCACCACGCTGGCCTAGTGCGGATTGGTAGACTTCACACACCTTCGAAATTCCTATAGAGAACTTCTCAGATGTGCAGGTTTCCTTACGATGTTTTCCTTCACCGTTAAAGCGAACGATAAATTCACAAAAAATACACACATGATTTTTTAGAAAAGTCAGAGGTGTATGCTCTTGGGATTTGACCCTGCGGACATTCGTCTGGCAGTCCATTCCACACCCAATTAGGCTATTGACGCTTATATTATATGTATTTCGAAAAAAAATACTGAAAAGAATGATCCAATACTTATCACTGCCCGACCAGGGATTCAAACCAGAGAGCTCAGTGCGGTCGTATCCCGAGCACAATATAACCATAATGCCACGTATACAGTCTACAAAAAATGTTCAATATAATGTTCTTTAATGTACTACGTACCTAACGTAATCATTACTTATATTTAGAGGGTATACACTGGCTCTTGTGCTCACGATTTATCAAATGTACTAAGAAAAACATATTCCAGAAAAAGCCATATAAAAAATATGTTTTTCACTTGTAGACAACTTTTTATTGCTCGATCTGATTTTCAGCCTTATTAGTTACAGTCTCCCTGAGGCACAAGCTTGGGTTTAGATAATAATACAATTAAAAGTTTGCTCTGGTTATAATTCATGCAGTGAGACTGCATCAGGTGCCCACAGCTCACTTACACGTATTATTACTGGTGGTAGGTCTCTCATATGTGAGAGTCCGCCTGAGTAGGTACCACGGCAATGTCTATTTCTGCCTCCAAGTAGCAGTGTGTAGTCACTGTTGTGTTCCGGTTTGAAGGAAATTGTAGCCAGTAACTACTGGACATAATAAGACTTAACATCTCATGTCTCAGGATGGCGAGCGCAGTGGAATACTAAACAAAACTTTGTAATTCAAGGTGTTAGATAGAGATTCTACTGTTTATGGGTTGTAGCTTTACCATCAGGCGCACGGCAAGCTCGTCTCGTCATTCAAAGCAATTAAAAAAAATATATATTTATTTTCCAAAATTACGCTATTTATGAAAATTCTTATTAGCTTTCAAGCTTTTATCTATTTTTAATGTAAAAACATGATTATCGAATTTAGACTAATCATTCAGAGACGCAAGTGCTTGTCAAAGTGGGTGGCGCGCCCATTTCGGGAGGTAAGACGAAACGTATGGAGACGCGGGCCCGCGGGACGAGCGCTATTTTGTCAATTTCTATCCCTCGGGAACATTACTTTTTTAATGAAATGTACCCTATGTTCTTTTCTGTAACCTCTACAACGTGTATACCAAATTTTGTCAAAATTGATAATGTAATTAACAAATTAAATTAACACGTGGAAGCGTAACAAATAAACTCATTTTTATATCACTAGTTGGTTACTTGTTGAACCGCTTGGCTTCCTCTTTCTTACACCGAAGCGAAAGCATTTCTATTCTAGGCATTAGCAAATAAACAACATACAGAAATTTATTTCGTATTACTGTTAGATTTCAATAAAAAAATTGTAAGGTAGGCGGTAATTATCTATGATAAATTGCGATTCCGCAAGATTTTTAAACAAGGTATCCATTATTTGGAAATGCATAGCCATGTTCCATAAACATTTAATTTCTTAATTTATCTTTGACTCAGGGTAACTAGTTTTTATACAGTGACCAGCTTGGGCTCGCGGCTCCGTCCGTATTAATGAGTTCTTCTGGGATAAAAGTAGGAAATTCTCGGAATTTAAAGTAGTCTATGTCCTACATAGAGTTTTATACTATCTCCTTACTAAATTTTATTGAAATCCGTTCGGCATAGCGTCCAAAGAGACAGATGCGGTTGAAGATTTTGTTTTATAATATGTAAGGATTTCATTCCTTGCTTTACCTTTAATTGACGGTATCTATTTTATCCAGAATAACCAGATAACCGGATCCCTTAATCCCTTAACTCTAGTACGTAAAACGTCCGCCGAAAAAATAACACCATCATTAACTTTTTTTATCATATTATATTTCACTGCTGTCGCCATCCTAATAAGGCATAAAGACATATAATGTACTTGTATTATTGCCTATAATGACCAAAATACAATGACTTTATGATGCAACGTTTGTGTATTCCAATTCCGCGTGGAATATCATCAAGAGTTCGAGCCCTGATTGGAATCTACGTTGAAAATAAACACTATGCTATCGGCATTGCTTTAACGTTACTACGTTAATAGACCGATTTAATTCTAATGGTAAGTATTAAGATGTATTGGACTTCACATTAGCTTATTAATTGACTGCCCTGGTTGCGTAGTTGTAATGCGGACTACGAGTACGACTATGGTGCTAAGGTCCTGGGTTCAAATACCGGGTTGGGTTATAAAATAAATAAAATAAAATAAAATAAATAAAATAAAATACTTTATTTATCACGTAGGCGAACAAAGTTGCACTTATGATACGTCAAAACAAAGAATAAGAATAATTATTATTTCTAAACAACTATTAAAATCACTTATATAACTATGGAGATTTTAAATTAGGGATAAAGTTTATACAAAAGATTAGGTACAAAAGTACGAAGTAACCAGCTCGGGCTGGCAAGTAGGGGGAAATAGAAGGGTAACGCGTCGCGATCCTCACCGGTGAGGACATGAGCCCTAGCCTAGCTAACCTACCAGCCTTTCACTAGCTAGGTTAACAACTAAAGCTCGAAAAACACATAAAACCGTTAGTCATGCGCGTGGTCCCTCTCTGATCATGTCGGATTCCTTGTCAGCGGACTATTGGAGTATTTAGTGAAGAAAGAACTATTGTTGATATAGACACAAATGCTTACAGACGATTTGAAATTTCAAATTTTTATAGCTTCTTTGGCTGACTGTACCACAATTGATTTACCCTGGATAAGTTTTTGTTACAGCATTGCAGTAATCTTAAAACTGTAGCATTACTTCATAATCGGATCTGACCCAACCCACAAATATTTGTAATATATTTTTACCAAAACTACTTTTACGGACAATTGTTACAACTTCCTTTAACCGACAACCATGTTTCCATGACCAGAGATCAAACCCACAGCCGCTTCGTAGTCGTCAAACTACTAAAACTGCCAAGAATAGTCCTTCAATTCTCCTAATAGTAATAATTATTACCAAACTTCTCTTACGGACAATTGTATTACAATTTCCTTCGACAACCATGTTTTCATAACCAAATATCAATCCCACAGCCGCTTCGTAGTCGTCAAACTACTAAAACTGCCAAGAATAGTCCTTCAATTCTCCAAATAGAAATAATTATTACCAAACTCCTCTTACGGACAATTGTATTACAATTTCCTTCGACAACCATGTTTTCATAACCAGATATCAATCCCACAGCCGCTTCGTAGTCGTCAAACTACTAAAGCTGCTAAGAATAGTCCTTCAATTCTCCTAATAGTAATAATTATTACCAAACTTCTCTTACGGACAATTGTATTACAATTTCCTTCGACAACCATGTTTTCATAACCAAATATCAATCCCACAGCCGCTTCGTAGTCGTCAAACGACAAAAACTGCCAAGAATAGTCCTTCAATTCTCCTAATAGTAATAATTATTACCAAACTTCTCTTACGGACAATTGTTACAACTTCCTTTAACCGACAACCATGTTTCCATGACCAGAGATCAAACCCACAGCCGCTTCGTAGTCGTCAAACGACAAAAACTGCCAAGAATAGTCCTTCAATTCTCCTAATAGAAATAATTATTACCAAACTTCTCTTACGGACAATTGTTACAACTTCCTTTAACCGACAACCATGTTTCCATGACCAAAGATCAAACCCACAGCCGTTTCATAGTCGTCAAACGACTAAAACTGCCAAGAATAGTCCTCTAATCCTTGAAATAGAAATAACCGTCGTGTTGCAGTTAATTTTATAAGGATTTGCCAACGACACCGTGTGATTGGAGGGAGCATGCCGGAAAATGACTGCCGTGCACTCTTAGCCGCGTCTTGGGATATTAGTTTAGAATTCAGCGTGAAATGAATGCACCCGTATGTGCTGAGATTAGCTTTTTACCCGATTGTGGAAGGAGGGTTGTGAGTTTGTGTGCGTGCGTGTGTGTGTGTTCGTTCGTGTGTGCGTGCGTGTGTGTGTTCGTGCGTGTGTGCGTGTGTGTAAGTTACAATATAAGTGATAAATATAACCGAGCTAATACTTCGAGGAAAATATAATAAAAAGTAAGTGTTTCACAGCTGGTTTCAAAACTGAAACTCGACGGTATAAAATGTGAAACGTAATATGTTATAAACGCTTTTTTCAACTGAAACTCGAAGATATAAAATTTGGAATGTATATGTTTCAAAAGGTTTTTTTCATTTAGATTGTACGAATTTTTTATCGAACAAACAGGAAAATAGAATCCCATGATGTGATAGGTGGCGAACATGGGAATAGTTCGCCCTCTTAAGGAAAGAATACACACGCAGAAGGTGTGTGCACCAGTTATGGTTATTGCTACTGTATAAATAATATGTATAAAAGGCATGTACATATATATTTTTGTTCCTCCCAGGTATTATCTTCCCTGGGGACAGAAAATAGCCTATAACCTTCTCGTGGTCTTAAACTATCTCCATACCGAATTTCATATAAATCCGTTCCGTATATTTTGTAAAAATTAATAAAGTTCAGACAGAAAAGGGCACTTTGTTTTATAATGTGTAAAGATAAGCCAATACTAGGCATTGAGCCAGTGTTAGATTTGTCAATAGGCTATTTAGACCTCGGCGCAAGGGCGGCAGTGGTCTGAGATCCGGCATATTCTTAACTATGGGCGACACAAATAAGGAAAACAAGCTAAAAATTGAATGCGGAATTTGATTTTTTTCCGGTCACACTGACAAACAACATGTTACAACAATCGGGGATTTTTCTTGTTTCCACACGCAGACGCGCAATATGCGGGTCACATCCAACGTTTTGTGGAACTATTTAACAAATTGTAACAAACCGAGACTACATTCAGCATACGGGACGGCCTCGCAGAAACGCGACGGCTAGTCACTTTAGGCACAAACTGAGTGGTGAAACATAAATATGACATTGAAACGAACTCCAAATCAAAAACGTCGACAAATGCTTCTCAATTTTCCACTAACCGCTTCAAAAGCGTTTTATTTTTGCTAATTTTACAGTATAACTGACGTTTTATTAGTCAACTGCCTTATGGCGCCATGACGAGGGTTACGAGCGGGGAGCGGGCAAGGGTTGCGGGCCGGACCATTAATTTCCATTTATACCCACTGACAGCGGATCGGTAACGTGTTAGCTGGTTCCTTATGTAGGGACCCTGAAAATTTAGTTCTACCGTCTTTTGTAACAGCGTTATGTGGTGTAGGAATGGCGTGTATTGGCTTCAAAAATAATTTGCTTTTGCTTTTATTTTGGCAAGGTTATGTAGAAATGTAAGTAATGTACCAACATTTCTGTGAGTTTATAAGAATACTAGCTTTTGCTCGCGGCTTCGCCCGCGTGAAGGTGTTTTCCAGGATAAAATTCCACTGTTTGATAAAAGTCTTGCTACATATTTTCCCGGTACTTATAGGTTCAAACTAATTTTATCCCCAATCTATAATTTCAGTTCAATCAGTCGAAAATCTAAGAACATTTATACAAACTTTCATCCCCTATTTTATCCCCTTAAGGGTAGAATTTATTAAAATCCTTTCTTAGGGGATGCCTACGTCATAGTAGCTTTATGCATGTAAAGTCTTAGCCCGATCCGTCCAATGGTTTGGGCTGTTCCTTGATATATCACTGTCAGTCACCTTTGAGTTATATATTATATTAACAACTGAAGTTAGCTAAAATTGAGTTTCTCGAAGCCGACCACTATTTATGTACTATGTATTTTGAGACTATGCAATTTTGTCGCGTTCGCGATTCACTTTCACTTTTGTTGAGTTTCAGAACGCGATATTAGATCCTCCAACGCGCACGCGAATTTGAACTTTATGCAGCGGTAATAAATTACAAATTGACTCTCCATTTTATTTAGAAAACGTTTGTATGGGAAATAGAAAAATGCTGTTTTGAGGATTTTCCCGGCAATTATTCGAATTTTTCTCACCTTTTAAATCTTCCCTAGACCTCCACGAATAATTCAAGACCAAGATAAGATAAATCCGTTCAGCCGTTCTCGAGTTTTAGCGAGACTAACGAACAGCAATTGATTTTTATATATATAGATGGTGCATAACGTCTATACAGGAAATTTCGAGTGTACGGACTCGCGATATTTGTTTTCATAAATATTTTCAATATCTTTTTCGATTGATTTCTGCGCTCTATTCACAAAATTATAAAACTTACTGATTACTTGCTATTGCGAATCTATACTTATAATAAATCTGTAGAGAGGTCAATTCTGTACATGAAATATATTTCTAAAATAACTATCAGGGGGTGATTAGGGATCGATACTGATGCCAAAAATGCAATTAGTAAAATTTTTGTCTGTCTGTCTGTCTGTCTTTCTGTCTGTCTGTCTGTCTGTCTGTCTGTCTGTCTGTCTGTCTGTATAACCGTTATAGAAACAAAAACTACTCGACGGATTTTAACGAAACTTGGTACAATTATTTGTCATACTCCTGTGCTGGTTATAGTATACTTTTCATCACGCTACAATTAATAGGAGCAGAGCAGTGAAGGGAAATGTTGGGAAAACGGGAGAAGTTATTCCACTTTTTAAGCTTCCGTCGCGTGTGCAACCTTAATGGTTAAAGCTACGCAGAAATCATGTATGACGGAAATGTTCTCCTTAAAATTATGTAAAAAATATCCCACGACAGCATATGTCTATCTTTTATGGTTGACTCACAATAACACGTGTAACTCCCGATAGCTTAGCAGTTCGAAGCTTTCTCATTATATTTGTCTACTCTTACGTTTATAACACTCTCAGTCATCCCTAATTAAAAAGTTAACATTATTAAATATTCCATAAAAAAGATTCATAGAAATCGGTATAGAAACACCAAAGTTATACATGAAATACGCTAATAATAAGCCATCACGCGTGAATACTGAATTATGCTATAAGCTTCCTTCGATTTCACCAGGATCCCATCATCAGACCCTGACAGGACAATCGGACCACCTGCATACCACCATACTTAAAAAAACATCCCGACAAATTGAGCACCTCCTCCATTTTTGACGTCCGAAATCCACGCGGGCGAAGCTGCGAGCGGAAGCTAGTAGAATAATAAATAAACTCAACACGGACAACTATTCGGTAATTAGTAAAAAATATTCTCAGTAACCTGCCAATATTACTCACCGTGTTAACATACTGGCCGGCAAGAAAGTAGCTAGCCGTTGAGTGTAAATGTAAATCGTGACCTAACGTGACGAGTTTATAATTTGACCCATGATCATACAACATGTTTACTACACGCTACTTGGGTTTCTTCGGGTCTTGAAATCATATTACTTTATTGAGAAATATATTTAGTTTTTTCTAAAATTCTTTTAAGAGTTATGTAATAATTTTTCAGCGGTGCCGCGCAGACTTCATAGTAGTGTTTTTCGGCAACAAATTGACAGCGTCTGCGCGGTGTCTAATTACCAATGCAGTCAGGTAATTGCTCAACTAAAGGTTGAAACAAAGTTATCGCCTGTATGAATAACTGACTCTATCTATACTAGTAGCAAATTGACAGTGTCTGAGCGGCATCTAAATACTAATGCAATCAGGTAATGACCTAAATTATGAGACGAAGTTGTCGCTTGTTGTGTGAACCTGCTCTACCTATACTAAAGCTAAAATCAATAGAGATACCAACTGTACATTCTCATTACCAATGAGTACATACCTTGCTCTTAAGGTATCATCTGTCATCTGTTAAACTTCATAATTCCAAGCTATTTAAATGGCGAATCCATAAAACTTATACTGTCATTTAGTCAGTGTATAAATTACTAAAGCTTACTCAAGCTGAGAGCTTAAATTTTCCCGCTGCAATAAATGACACAAACAGTATTTTGTTCAACATAATGACCAACATTTTCACGTAAATGACTACAATATTACTAACAAAAGCCATTAAACAGACGACGGACAAAAATGCCGCGAGTCATGCAATATAATTAACATATGCGTTTTGCTGATCGAACGCTCGTTAGCAAACAAACCATGGTATGTAATTCTGAAATAAACACAATATTTCAGATAAGTTTGATGATTTTTAAAGCGGTAAAATAATGGCGGGATATTCATTATTCATTTTTGAAATTCTATTTCCACGGTTGAGATCAGTTAAAATTAACCCATCATAATACAAAGGGAAAAATGGTTTGTTTTTTAATCAATGCAATATTGTATATAGCCAACTACGTAAGTGTAAATCTCCTAAAATACTCTCCTAAAATATTGGAGCAATCGATAGTTCTAACACTTCACTAATTGTCGCACGGTGTTATGATGCATGTATGGGCCGCAATGCGACATTATGCAGGGACGATCCCGCGCAGCTATCTTAGTGCAACAAGATAAACCAGGGCCGTGTCGTATGCGCCGAAGATGGCTGCCCGCCCCAGTGATGATAGCGATAAGGCGTTTTTTCCCGCGAAATAAAACGGTGTTATGATGCCTCGATAAATCATACTATAATTTATCCATTTATGGATATTATAAATAGGTTTTACACCACCAAATCCTAATAAAGACGAGAACTAAATGACAACGAGAAGTCTTTTAAACGAAGTGAAAATATTGAAACAAGGTTTTTCTGAAATGTAGTCTACAATAAGAACGTCGACGGCGAGAATGGCCGTGGTCGCATACTGTAATATAGTTTATAAGTTGGCAGACAGTATGCGACAGGAATGTTTTCTAATTACATACTTCTCAGTCAATTCACTGTTTCGAAGTTTACATTTAATTTTTTCTTAAGTCTTAACGACTTTTTTCAATGAAAAATGTTTATTTCGTTAACAAATATAGGTTACATTTCACTTAAAGGTATGAAGTCTCTTTTTAAGTAAAATATGATTTCTTGTAGTACGAAACTTCTTTTATTTCCTTGTATTGGTTTTAATTTTCATCTCACTTCTAAAACAGGGTCAAAGTGTAGTTAGTAGTTGTGACTATAAAAATAGTTACCAAACAAAAGTTTCCTGACGAACCCTATTGCATTTTTGACCAATTTATGCAAAACGTCCAAGGATAACGTCTGAAGATATATTCATTCAAACACTGCATATGTCAAACAAAAAAATCCATACAATGCATACACTA